>NC_046666.1:52261363-52262395 GCF_010883055.1 Belonocnema kinseyi
CTAATACTGAAGTCAAGTCCGAGTGTTTCAGCAGCCTCCTCCGCTGCTTTGTACAGAAATGCTCCTTTGCCCACTTCTTCGTGATTCCTGACCATTTTTAAAAGAGGGTCTGTTCCATTTGCAACTCTATGTGCTGTACCCAGAATAATCCTGTTATGAAGACATTCAAGACTCATTCCGCGACCCCCTTGACGGCGTGAGATGTACAGTCGCGGAACGGAAGACTTAAGATGCATGCTTTTGTTCATGTGCAGTTGCTCTCTGTTTTTAGCATAGATCTTAAGATCGTCCATGTAAAATACATGAGTGACCTTGTACTTTCGATCTGCAGGTTTTCCGCACAAGTACCCGTCGGAATGGCGGAGTGCTAGAGATAGTGGCAATAATGTAAGGCAAAAGAGGAGTGGGTTCATGGTGTCGCCCTGAAAGACACCTCTCTGAAATGTGACCTTGTTAGTTGTCACACGATTTTTGCCAGATGAGATAGTAAATCTGGTTTTCCAAACCGGCATCAATCTCTCTATGCACCCAACTATTTGCGGATGAACCTTTAAGATTTCCAAAAGACAGATGATAAGTCTATGGGATGTAGAATCGAAAGCTTTCCGATAATCAATCCAGGCCATTGATAGGTTACGCTGGTAGAATGCTGCATCTTTGCAGACACATCTATTGATGAGCAGGTTCTCCCGACATCCGGCTACGCCTTTCTTTGAGCCTCGTTGTTCATACATTTCCTGCCACACAGGTTCAATTGCCGGAACAATCCTATCATTTAGGATAGCTGTGAATATCTTATAAAGCGTGTTCAGACAAGTTATTGGCCTGTAGTTCTTCGGGTCTGCCTATTTTCGGCAGGTGTATTGTGCGCCCTTCCACCAACCACTCTGGAATCGGCTCTTCCGACTTCAAATAGGAGGTGAAAATACAGGCCAAATGCTGATGGGTTGAAGAAAACTTCATCCACCAGAAGGTTTTGATACAATCTGGTCCCGGTGCGGAATAGTTCTTCATCCCTCTTAATACTTTTTT
>NC_046666.1:52262495-52264830 GCF_010883055.1 Belonocnema kinseyi
CGTTCTAGACACCTCACCCAGGTGCCATTCAGCTTTCGGCACGGTTTTCACACCTCCGCTTGGGGGTTAATTCCTTCGGGGCCACCCCTGGACAATTGTCCGAAACTGCATATTTATTTTTGTAACCATATTCAGCAGAAACCCTTGGTACAGGGACCCTCTATCCGCAACCCGAGGACGCGTTCGGTGGCTTTGTCATAGGCCCTTCGGTTTAATTCTAGAGGAATCAAAACCGAACCGAATGGTTAGAATAATGCAAAGAAACAACTACTTCACTTCATATAATATACTTACGTTAGAAAGTAAACAAAAATCAATAAAATTTTAACAAACAAAAATTTGGTCAAAAATTACTTTTTCACTCACTAAGTGCACACTGGGTGTTCAACACCCCATGATTTTTTTACCTCCACTTTCAGCAACTGTTGCTAGTAGACTGATGCTTGAAGCAGTATGCTAAACGACTTTACTTACAGCTAGTGTCTTCAACTAAAACTAGATCGGTGAAAATTTTATTTTGCTGTTTAACAACCTTGAAATTACGCTATAAGTAAGACTCATAATTGTTCAATCATGACTTATTTTATTAATAAACTTACATACCAAAAATATTACATATTTTACGAACTAGATGGTCGATTGTACTGTAGGTCGAATTTTATGGCATCCGGAATTTGGTTAAACGCTTCAAGAAGATCAGCGCCAATAATTGTTTTAACAATAGTTCTATTATGTCGCCCTTTTCGGTACACTTTAAAGTGTAGGCCAAAAATCTGAACATCCTGATCGTAAATCTTATACCTTGAAATAAAGTCTAGATCATCTGGTCTGTAATTTCCAGGCTCAAGATTTATATCTAACACTCTTCCTGTAGGATCTGTTTTTACTTCAAATTCAGCGCCATCATAAGTCAGATACCATTTTTCATTAGTAGGATTAAGTTCTCTTGGTATGGCTTGAAAATAAAATAAAAGTTTGCGATTAAAAATAAAAATCAATCTGTAAAAGCTTGTAACGTATTTTTTAATCCAAATTATTTATTTTTTTAATATGTAGGGTGTGACAACTTGAAATTTTAACCTCTAAACTTAAATAAACTTGAAATTTTAAAAATCATAATAATTATAGGAAATTCATAAAAGAAAATAATTATATTGAAAACAGTATAAGATCATCACTAATCAATATTGCAATGAATAATATAAAAATATTGAAAGAATTAATGTAAAAAGTAAAGAAACTATCTGCAAAATACATGGATAGCAATCTGTAGAAAGTTTTTAAAATTCTTTGAAATAAAATTAATTTAATAAATTCCCTAAAGTTTACTAGAAATATGTTGACATCCCTTGAAATGTGTAAAATCCACTAAAACCTTTATAACAATTGGTAGTCCTGTAAAATCCCTCAAATCTTATGTAATTTTTTGACATCTCTTACAATTTTTTTATTTATTGAAATCCTGTAAAATACCTTAAAATCCCTTGAAACCTTTCCTTTGGCAGTCGTAAGAATTCATTAAAACCCATTAATGGCCATGAGTCGTATTCGCGACCCGAAAACTCACCTTCTTTAAAACTATGTAGCCACCGTTCCAACAAAGCGAACAGAAAATTTTGGAATTTTTTAAAAATAGTTGTGTTAATTAGGTAAATACAAAGCACAATACACAAAGTCACTAAATGTTATAATCGGAAGCTAGTTTTGGCCATTAATGGCTTAAAATAAATAAGAATGTATTTGAATTCTTCGAAAATAAATTGAATTGAACTTATTTATTAAATTTCTCTTTTAAAAACCGCTTAAATCAAGAAAATATTAGAAATCCCTTGAAATCTTTATAATCGCTAGAATTCCCCTCTAATTTCATTTCACTTATTTTCCAAATGTTTATAAAATTTATTGAAATCTTTGCAAATCGTACACAAATTATAAAATGGCTTTAAATTTCTTAAGTCTTTTTAAATTCTTCAGAATCTCTTAAAATCCTTCGAAAACTTTGCTTGGCAAATCGTAATAATATATTCAAATAAGAAAAATATGTTGAATGTCCTTGAATATTTAAATTATTATTATTATTATTACACCATTAAGCCATTTCCCTTTCGGGGTAGGCGTGACTCACTCGGCAGGGGAAAGGAGTAGTGTGTGGATGGGATAGAGATTTTTCAGATTGATCCAGAATTCTCGCGATATTTAAGTAAATAACACGTTCGTTCCGCAACACTGTTCTGACCCAGGTTGCTGATCACTCTCTCTAGCAATCACCCCAAGCGAAGAACCTCACGAAGCCGTTATGTAAGGTTCCCCACTTGGGTCCATTAATAGCCAAGGT
>NC_046666.1:52264930-52267782 GCF_010883055.1 Belonocnema kinseyi
GGGGGGGGGGATTAATCTTATTCATTAAATTTCCCTACGAAGCTTTTTAAATACCTTAAAAGCCTTTAAAACATTTATAATCGGTAAGATTCTATAGACATTGACTTGAGTTTGATTTATTTTTATGAAATTTGGAAATCTTAGAAGATTCGTTTGAATCCTCTTAAATTCTGCGAAGCTTTTGAGACGCTTTCGAATCCCTTGAGGTACCATGTGCTTGAAGTTCCGAACGTTCAAATGAACAAAATTTTTTACTGACGACTTTGTCAACCAGAAAAAGTTCTGAAATGTTTGTTCACTTATATTGGAAATAACTTAATATAAAACAGATTTATAACGCATATTTTAAATGTCAGTTAGAACAATAGGGGAAGGTGGGGCGAGACGATGCACAAAATCTTTGACGCTTATTAGGCTGTAACCTTTAAGTACTTGCAGAAACAATTATTAGTGAACATTTTCTCCAATTTATCATTTGCAAGTTGCACATATGTTTTTCTAAATCGAGCGAACTAGTTTTTCAGAAATTAAGTATGAAGCACTGTAGGTTAGTTAAGGCGCTATGGAACACGCGGCGGGTAAAAGAGAACTCATGTTGGGGCGGTATTGAACAATTGGAATATCAACTTTAATTTGTAAATAGTTTTGGAAATTTAAAAAAAAGTAAAAAACAAATCATAATCTATTTCAAGGAACAGCAACTCGAAAAGATATAATGTTAATATTCGTACTTTAGCCAGAGCATAACCTAAAGAATTAAGGCAGAGGAAGGATGAAAGACATTAAAGGAATTTAAGGTATTAAAAATTAATCTGAAAATCTAATTTGAAGAAAAATATCCATATTACTTGAAAGCCTATGTAGATAAAAGGATCAAGAACTAATATTGAATACAAAATTTATTTGTTTGGTAGTTGTTATTTTTTTAAATACAGCACAAATAGGAACTTAAGTTTTCTGTTCATAAAGAAAAGCGAAAAAAAATTTAACTTCCTTCGATAAACCTTTTATATTCTATTATTTTGCACATATCTAGCAAGTTTTCGACAAAGTGTTGATGCCGCAGCTTCGTATTTATTTTGAGCTTGGCGGTAATTTAACTCACCGTTTCTTATGCTTTCGATTGCCCTTTTCAAAATTTCCTCAGGCCAGTTTTGTCTACCAGTCTTCATTTTATAATTTCGAATTTTAATAACTTAAATCATGTACTTTATACTTTTAATTTCTTACAGATATCTCGCAACTAGCCCGACCGGCTACACTGACAGTGACTAGGACAGGTTAAATTCGCGAATGTTCCGGTGTTCCATTCCGCCCCATTCAGCTTGTTGCATCTCGCCCCTAACGAAAATTTTATTTCAAATCCGTAATTTTCTTTTCTAAATAATTTATAATTAAATATAATGCCAAGAACAGACGATTTAAACTACATTTTTTTAAACTCTTGGAAAGGAAAAGAGAATCAGAACATTATTAGTACTTTAGTTTCTCTCGAAAATAACACGATTCCTGAGTTCTGAAGTACTAAAAATTTTCACTTAATTTCTGATACAATTTACATAAAATATAAATTCTTTTTGCTCTTTCTTAACTCATTAGACTTATTTTTATTTTATAAATTAATATCAAACTTGAAGTGTAAATATTTTTCCAGATGTAGTAGCGTTTTATTTTACCCGCCTCTTCCGCCGCGCCCCATCTTCCCCTATTGATGGGGAAAATAGAAATGGGAAAAAATATTTCGTTCATTTGAAAGTTCGGAACTTCAGCTACATTGAGATACCTTGAAATATTTCTTGGAATATTTTGAAACCCCTGAAATATTTTTGTAATCTTTTGAATACCTTGAAATATTTCTTGGAATATTTTGAAACCCCTGAAATATTTTTGTAATCTTTTGAAAACATATGAAGTAATTTAAAATGACCAAATTGCTAAAGTTACTCAAATTAAAATTACAAGATAGGTTTATTTTAAACTGATGAAATCAATTTTTCGACTAAAAAAATTTCAAACAAAAATGCAATCTTTAAATATTTATTGATAAAAAATGGTATATTCAACAAGTTAGTTTAATTTTGAAACAAAAATTAATAAATTTCAATAAAAAAAGTAGTTGTATTTTCATCCAAAAATGAAATAGTTACATTTTGATTGAAAAAAAATTAATTTACAACCGAGAACATTTTGAACAAAGTGTTTTCACTTTCAATCAAGCGCAGTGAAACTCTTCCATAGCCCTCCCTTCTATATAGGCCAGCGGCAAACCCCCAGAAAGTCGCTTAGAAACACGAAAGAGTGACCAGATCATTCCTAGTCGCTAATAATAACCTACCTTTATGTTTTCGAGGATGCTGAATCCGAATCTGAAATTTATTTTATCCTAAAATTGGGGGAACATTGTCAAAATCGACAATTACGTCAAAAATGAGTAAAATTTTTTTTCATGATTTTTCGTGTTCAACTCGCTGTCACTCAGCCAATTATGAATATTTTTCTTTGAAAATTTTATGGCATATTTGTGAACATATTCGCAAACTAGTAAAGGTTGTCCGAAATCTCCAAAGCATTTTCCGATTAGTAGGGAAATTTTGGAAAAAAAATTTTCTGCTAATCCGACTCGGCGCATACTTTTGCAAAAGTTGTGTGACAAAGTTTTTAATTTTCAATATCTACATATGTAATCTCAAAGAGTAATATATATAGAAGTTTTTCAGAAAATTTTAGACCTTGATCTTTATTAGAAAAAAATAGCGATTTCAATAAACCGAGCGCGCGGCGTGTCATCACGCCAAATGCCTAGTCAATGGATTTTAGATTTTCTATTGCTTCTTCGAGTAAAAACATGAGTA
>NC_046666.1:52267882-52273654 GCF_010883055.1 Belonocnema kinseyi
GAAAAATATTCATAATTGGCTGAGTGACAGCGAGTTGAACACGAAAAATCATGAAAAAAAATTTTACTCATTTTTGACGTAATTGTCGATTTTGACAATGTTATCCCAATTTTAGGATAAAATAAATTTCAGATTCGGATTCAGCATCCTCGAAAACATAAAGGTAGGCTATTAGTAGCGACTAGGAATGATCTGGTCACTCCTATGTCATTTTTGGGGTGGTTGCCGCTCGCCTAATAGCCATCCGGAGAACTGAAGCCGCACCGCAGGTAGGCGTAACAGGAGTTGCGCGGGGCCTGCGGTTGGCAATCAGGCGAGCACTCAGGCGTGAACAAACAAAAGCGGAGCGGGCTATAATGAGTTACTTCCCACCCACCGTCAACCTTAAAATCGGCACTGTAGAAGAGTTTCAAAAATATGAATTTTCAACATAATGATTGAATTTTTCTAGAAAAAATATTTGTCTGTGAAGAAAGAAAAAAATCACAAGAAAATGTTTGAATTTCCTAGACAAAAAGACGAAATTCCGAAAAAACAGTTGTAATTTTAACCTGAAAATATGGTCCTTTTTAGTTTTTCTCATAAAAATATAAAAAATATAAATACTTTTTTAATTTCAAACGTTCTTCTAGCTAGAAAATAATGTTATGTTTATGAAATTCAGAACAAGTCTAGCAAAACTGAAAAGTACCCGAAATATTAATTTTTTTAGCTGAAAGGCTAACATTTTTACTTTGAATATTATATATTATTATTGTATATATTTTACCACGATTTCGATGGGATCGGATGCAGTTTTTTCAGAGTATTTCAGCACTACCTAGCGGTTGGTAAACTTCCCTATTAGGTGTTAGATACAATGAAAAATATTATGTCAAATTCATTTACTTGAATATAAATCAGGAGCGCCGTAAAGTGGAACATGAGAATCCAAAACTTCATTATCGTCTCTTACAAATACCACACACCATCTTATGCCTTCATGATAAAGAGCTATGGTTTTATAGTTAACATGTTCTTTAGTTAGCTGATTTGGAATACCATGCCTTTGACCTTGAATCTTGCAATTGACCGGTACAGCCATGCCTTCATGTATATAGATAGATACTGTAAATTTTTTACCAAGCGCTTCCATAGTGATTGGTGGAGCATTGGGTAAAGGGTTATGCTGCTGCGAATTTGGCCGTGATGAACCTGCTCCGTAAATTCCCGGCGTAGAATTCACTTCTGCACAAAAAAAAAGATTATTGTGATTTAAAGAAGATTCCAGTCAATCACAAAATTTAGTTCTTAATAGTTCTAAACCGGAGCACTGAAAATAAAACAATTTTAATTTCTTTAATACACTAAACTCCGGACATAAGAACTCCCGGTTTACGATATTCCTAGAGTTGATTTCCGCGTCTGATAGTATTCTCGTGAGGGGTGCCGCGGGACCGAGAGAAAGGTGGTGCTTAGTCAATTATGTTCTTTTATCCTTCTTCACTGTGCTATTATCAAATTAATTTGGTAAATGTATGCATTTTATGTTAATATATTCGTTAAATACTGCACACAATTTAAAAAACATACTTCATATTTGAGAAATTTAAGCACAGTATGGAAAACCTTATTCAACGTACTTTGGGACCTTGAGACTTATTTTAATCAATTTTCCTTAAGCAATGAAAAAATTATTAATCGTAACAGATTATAGGTCCTCTACAAGACATCCCTGCCTTGTAACAAACCGTAAAAAAATATTTCTTACACCCCATTACTTTACATAATTTTTAGTTTCCAGAAATATTTTGCTAGTTATTGCTAGTAAAATTAGGTAGGGTGTCCGAAAACATTTTCCAGTTCTTGCTCATTAATACTTAAATGGACTGGAATTTTTTACAAAATAATTAAATTTGTAACATACTAGTTAAATTTTCAACCTATAAAAAGATAAATTCCCAACTAAAAAGTGTTGTTTATATTTCAATCAAAAAGATAAAATACATAAAAAAAATTTTTTACTAAGCATAGAATAATAATTTTCAAACAAAAAGTTGCACTTTCATAAAAAAATGATGTTTTTACTAAAACAGATGAATATTTGAATCAAAAAGATAAATTAAAAAAGAGTTGAATTTTCTGTTCGTAAGATTTCAATTGACTTTTCACGATGAAAATATAAATTTTTAAACAAGAAACAAGTTTCTACGAAAAAAATGGAATTTTGAATTCAAAAAGATGTATTTGTCATCAAAAACGATGACTCTTTTTACCAGATAGTTAAATTGGCTACCAAATAGTTGGATTTTTATCCAAGAAAGGTGAAATTTGTACTAAAACAGATGAATTTTTTAATAAAAAACGACAAACTATTCTCCAAAAAGTTGAACTTTCGTCCAGAAAATATTTCAGTTCATTTTTCAACATCAAAATATAAATTTTAAACAAAAAATAAATTTTCTACGAAATAGTTAAATTTTGAACAAAACAGAATTTTCAACTAAATAGTTGCATTTTTATTCAAGGAAGATAAAATTTCTCTCAACTCAGATGAATTTTTAATTACATTTTTTTTAAGTTGAATCTTGCTTCAGAAAAGAGTTAAGTTTTTTTTAATACCAAAAATATCAAATTAAGACAAAAACTAAATTTTCTACGAAATATTAAAATTTTAACAGAACAGCAAAATTTGCATGCAAAAAGGATAAAGTTTGATAAAATTGTTGAATTTTTAACCGAAAAGTTGCATTTTTATTCCAGAAAGATGAAATATCTTCTAAAACAGATGAACTAAACAAACACCTTTGAAAAATAGTAAAATTTTTATACAAAGAAGATTTCAGTACATTGTCCAACAGCTATATAATAATTAATAACAATAAGTAAATTTTCTGCTAAATAGTCCAATTTTTAGCCAAAAAGAATGTTTTTTTTATTAAGATTGTTAAATTTGTAACCAAGCAGTTGCATTTTTGTTCAAGAAAAATAAAAATTCTACTAAAACAGGTGAATTTTGAACATTTTTGCCGTTTTTTGTTTGACCAAAGAGTATTGTTCCAACTAAAATTAAAATAAGGCAGTGCATAGATGCCCGGTGCCGGACGCTAGGTTCGTATCCCGTAGATTGCTCTGGTTGGTTATACGGCAGTGGACGGAGTCTGCCGTACAACAGTATCGAGTACGGCATTCGACTTAGTGCGTTTCTTATTTTCTTGTGACATCCATGTTATATTGTTTCAATTTTAAGTATTTTTTCAAAACTACTGTAATATTCCTTTTCCCTGGATAAAATTAAAATTACATTTAAAGACGATTTAAAGATACATTTGTTCTCTGAAGAATCTTCAGCGAATTATTTTTAAAGCAACTCCAAAATTTACTTTTTGACTTAAAATGTCATTAAATGCAATTCAGAAGACATTTTTTCCGAATCGTCTTTAGAAGTTAATTTTGGCTTTAAACCATTATACAATGACTTTCAAACACATTCGAAAATAAATTTTGTAGTAAGTATTTTATTTCCATAACAGTTGAAAATTTAATTTTTCATTGTACATATAAAAGAGGTAAGTTGACGTTTGCCATTTTTATTTGTTGTAAATAACAATTAGATTTTCATATTTATTGATTATCATTGACGCGGCTTATTGTGTTTCTCAAAATATTGTTAGTAATAAAGGATTAATAAAGTAAATGTACAAGAAAAGCTAAAATTAGAAATACCAAGCAACTCATTTTTAATGAATAATACATATTTCAAGTATGTAAAAAAAGTTACACTTATATTTTCCTTTCAAATTATATACTTCAATTTGAGGCTATGCCTTGTCTTTTTAGTAATGAAATAATGATAAAATAAATGTACAAGGAAAGATAAAATAGGAAACACCAAATAAGCCATTTTCAATCAATCATTACATATTTAAGTGCCTAAAAAATACAATTATATTCTCCTCCCAATTATATACTTTTCTTTGAAATTATGTCTTATCTTTTTAGTAATAAAAGAATAACAAACTATTTAAACGAGGGACGATAAAATAGGAAAAATCAAATTACTTATTTTTTATAAAAAATTACATATTGAAGTGTGCGAAAAAAATTAATTATACTCTCTAAATCTGAATCAGTGAAATTTCACTGATTCAAATAGCTAGAAATGCGTCATTGACAATCAGTGCAAGTTTACTTATTGATTCAGTGAAATAACCACTTTTGAGGGTTGGCAGCACTGCACCATGTCAACTTGGCAATCATAATAAAATAATATTTTAGTACATTCAATCAAAGAATCATAGTAAAAACTTCAAACCCATCAATATGATCAAATATTGAAAAAAGGTGAAAAGTTCCGATGTTTTTAAATGACAAACAATCCGAGTAAAAATGCTTCGACTTGTGTTCGACTTGAATTGTCCCAAATCAAAATATTCTGAAGTCGAAAAGGTCGACTTGAGCATGGCTCAGTTTTGAGACGGAGCCAGACTTCAATTTATGCCTTGGAGAAATAAATTTATCTCTTGAGTCAAATTTTTATGACTCCAACTCGAGCGGTTTATAACTTCGAGTATATACCTGTCCTAAAAAAGGGTTCATTTCTGATTGTTTAATCATTTACAAAGATTAGCTTTTATGACAGTCAGAATGACCCTTTTTTAGGACAGGTATACACTCGAAGTTATAAACCGCTCGAGTTGGAGTCATAAAAATTTGACTCAAGAGATAAATTTATTTCTCCAAGGCATAAATTGAAGTCTGGCTCCGTCTCAAAACCGAGTACTTGTGCGGCAAACCTGCAGATCGAAAGTACAAGGTCACTCATGTATTTTACATGGACGATCTTAAGATCTATGCTAAAAACAGAGAGCAACTGCATCTAGCACTGGGGATTGTCAAACGATATACTAAGGAAATTGGAATGGAATTTCGGTTAGACAAATGCGCCAAGGTTTATTTGAAGCGAGGAAAACTTAATGGAATTCCTGAAGATCCTGAGCTCGTTGATAGAAGCGCCATACGACACCTTTGCGCTGGAGAGACTTATGCATACCTGGGCGTGCCACAGAGCCGCATTCAGGATGTACCATCTATAAAGGATACTCTCCGAAGCAGATACAAACGTCTCATCCGACAGATTTGGTCTTCCGAACTGTCGTAGAGGAACAAAGTATCTGCAACGAACATGCTTTCCGTCCCGGTACTACTCTATTCATCTGGTGTAGTTCCATGGACGAAAAACGAGCTCAGATCTCTTGATATCGGGACAAGAAAGGTTATGCACATGAACAAAAGCATGCATCTTAAGTCTTCCGTTCCGCGACTGTACATCTCACGCCGTCAAGGGGGTCGCGGAATATTGAGCCTTGAATGTCTTCACAACAGGATTATTCTGGATACAGCACATAGAGTTGCAAATGGAACAGACCCTCTTTTAAAAATGGTCAGGAATCACGAAGAAGTGGGCAAAGGAGAGTTTCTGTACAAAGCAGCGGAGGAGGCTGCTGAAACACTCGGACTTGACTTCAGTATTAGGGATGAGCAAAATGCATCAAATCTTATCTATCTCGGGTACTCACTCCTGAAAGCTCGGATTAAGAAAGCACAAGAGAAAAACTTTCGTGAACAGCTCCTCGATAAAAGGATGCACGGTATTTTCCACAGAAATGTGAAGGATCAGTCAATGTCTTTTGAGCTAACGTTTGCTTTCCTTAAAGCGCCCGCATTGAAGTCTGGTACGGAGGGTTTCATTTTTGGATGCCAAGACGGTGTCATTTCCACCTTAACATACCG
>NC_046666.1:52273754-52277734 GCF_010883055.1 Belonocnema kinseyi
TAATATCGCTCCTCTAAATGGTCCTAGGGAAATTGAGTCAATTGTCGAGAATGGGAAGTGCCGCATATACTGGAACTTTATATTCTCGACAATTGTTTCTGTCGCTCACTCGAGGCCTGATATGGTTCTTCTTGACTTCGAGAAGCGAACCATGTTCGTTATCGAATTTTCGGCACCAGCTGGCAAAAATATTATAACCAAGGAGAATGAAAAGAAAGGTATCGAGACCTTATAAGGGAGGTGCAACGATTGTACCCGGAATATTCTGTTAAACTAATTGTCCTTATCATCGGCGTTTTACCTGTCGTGGCCACAAAAGTAAGACGAAGGCTTATGTCTCGACTCAGTTTTGAGACGTAGCCAGACATCGATGTCTTGGAGACGAACTCAAGACATAAGCGAGTCGAACTCAAGTCGAAGGATTTTTACTCGGGAACCTAACATATTACTTTAATTTCAAAATCGGACTGTCATGTATTGTACAAACTCGTTAAGTACGTACTTTCTATACGAGTAAGAGTATATTTATCCCGCAGTTAATTCGGCAGGCTTATAGCCCGAAAATGAAAAAAATAATTTCATTAAAGAATTCTTCTTGCTGCTTAAGTAAAAGAGTAACAATAACGCTTAACTTAAAAATGTAGAGGTTATGCTTCACATGATTTAATCTGGTGTTACGGAAATAATTAGTGAATAAGTCTGAAATCACTGATTAATCAGTGAAATGTCTAACTACTATTTCAATCAGTGAATTCTTCACTGATTCATACTAAGAGAATAGATGAATATATGTGATAGCTTGATAAATGAAATGATTTTAATAAAAATAGTTTTTAAAATTAAAAAAAATATAAACCCACAAATTCTTCAAAAATCTGGTTAAAATTCCCTGAATCGTATAAATTCATTTTTATATATCCCTTAATAATCCGTGAAATTTAATGAAATCGTATGATATTTCCTGAAAACCTGGAAAATTGATGAACTACCTTGAGAGCTTTTAAAATCCCTTAAAATCACTGAAATATTTGGAAATCTGATTAAATCCGTTATAGTGCTTTAAAAATACCTTGAAATCTTTTTCAATGTGCTAAAACCTTACTCTCTCAATCTGAGTCAGTGAAACTTCACTGATTATTAGTAAAATTTATTTTATTCAAATAGATAGAAATGGGTTACTGACAATCAGTGAAAGATCACTTATTAATTCAGTGAAATAACCACTTTTGTGGGTTGGCAGAACTGCACCTTGTCAATTTAGCAATCATAATAAAATAATATTTTAGTACATTCAATCAAAGAATTATAGTAAAAACAAAAAAGGTGAAAAGTTACTATGCTTTTAAGTGACAAACAACCTCACATATTACCTACTTTAATTTCAAGATCGGACTGTCATGTACAAATAATATAATATAATATTAAAATAATATAACACGCACGTCACAAGTAAAGAAGCAATGTACTAAAGTCGATTGCCGTATTCGATGCTGCTTTCCGGCAGACCCCACCCACTGCCGTGCAACAATTCCGAGTATTCTCTTATTTGCAAAAAAAAAATGAATCAATATCTATTTTTGGCATTATGCTCCCATGCAGTGATCCCAGTGACTTTTGGCTTAACATTTTTAATTTCAAGAATATATGATATTTCATATAATGACAATAATAAGTATATTATATTACACACACTTACTACGGAAATTGATAAAAATTCCGATGGTAACAAGTAGATTCGTGATGTCGATCTTCATTTTTTCAAGACTGGTTTCTTAAGCGACAACCGAGAATTCTGGAATATATGCACAGCTATATATACTACACACTATTCGTTTACTCACCTGTATGGTAAGCTTCAAAACCTACTGATTAGAACTGAGAATGTGTGTTAGGGGCGATGAAATATCTTTACAGCCAAAACAAACCAGCGTGAAAAATGTCCCTGGAAGTCGACTTTTGTAATAATTATTGGTGAAGTGGGAAGAGTAGTAAACCAGGGACATTGTAAAATTCCAGTTGTAGAGTAATCCTTAAATCGACATATTCTTTGCGGAACCTCTAAGATATGCAATTTACCAACAACTTTTTTGACGGAAAATCTTGATTGTATTTTAATTCCCGGTATCACAATAGCAAGAGGAATTATACATTTGGTTACACATTCTTTTTCCTTGAAAGTAGGGTGCCTTCAAGCGAGGCTTTGACGTTTGCAAAGAAAGACAAGAAGAAGCCTTACTTACTCATTTTTTCCGCATTTAAAAAAAGGCCCGGCTCAGGATGCCTAGTTAATAAATTTGTGTAACGGCCCTGATCCGGTCTATTTACGGGCCAAATAGCCTTCCCTTATTATTAAGTCAGGCAGTCTGAATTATACTTCACGACCCTGACAGGATACAGATAAGAGCGCCTCTGTTAAAGATCAGACGTACTGAAATAGGAACACCTTTGTGGTGCCTGTCAAGTGCAAACGCGTTCAAATATAATACTTTTTACAAAAAATGGATCTTTGAAAAAGAAAAAAAAGATCTGAGTAGAAATCGATCGAAAAAACGAGTTTTTTCAGTTAAAAAAAAACTTTTAAAACCTTTCATAATTATAAAAATGACAAGTGTAACATTTTTGACAATAAAAGAAGAAAAATTATGATTACAATATTATCGTAGATGTTGACTGTATTTTGGAGACATACTTCTCCCATACAAAGTCTTTTTGTGCAATTTGGTATTGCTGATTTTTTTTAGTTTTTTTCTAAAGTTGATTTTCGGAAACATACTTCTTCTTAACGCTTTTTGTGCAATTCTGTTATCCAATTTGACTCTGTTTCCTTTAAGGACTGGGATAAATTAGTGTAAAATACAAGTAAATTCAAATCAATTAATTATAATTCAAAACTCCAATTTTTAGTTTATAAAAATACCAATTATCAAATTCGACGACAACGATTCATCAATACAATAGAAGTTATATTTCGCTAGATCGAAAACGCAAACAAATTAAAAGCTTGATTAGAGCTACTTAACTGTTCGAGAGCCAGAGAGCAAAAAAGCCCCGTTACTTGGGTGCAACTCCTTTTATTTATTTTTTTTCAGGATCTAAATCCCCTCCAAAACTCTACTCCCATCCTCTTTCCTAGTCTTCTCTCATTCCTTCTTGCTTATAAATTTAAGTTCTCTTTTTCTCGCGTCTTTCCATATGTAGCCGATAGGCCACTGGTCGAGAACACGTCACCTTTCACACATATGATCCTTGTATATTCGGGTGAACGTATCGGTGTATGTAGGCGCGCGCCCAGAGTATGAGTTGTGATTATATGTACTGTTTCGTGTGCCTGTGTTTTCGCCGTGCGCCCAAGAAACTTCCCTTATGCGAAAGCTCGGCTCACTTGACACGTGAATTTTGCCACATATAAATTAGCACGCGAGAATTATGCCCAAGTCCTCATGAACCTGTATGGTCTAGCCCAGCCTGAACACCATGATCAGGCCCGCATTCACCTGGGTAGGCTTAGAACAACTTTAGGTCATCAATCGTCCAGGTCACCAGTACTCCTCTAGGCTTAGATCGACTTTGAACCCACGGATCAAGTCATCATTAACCTTTGTTAGGCTTAGGTCTACTCTGGACAATTCTTTTTTGCTTTTATAGGTTTTGAAAATGTTTAAAATATTGCCTCAAAGGCAACATACTGTATTAAACTATTCCAAATTATTTTCCCCTTTGATGGGAAATTATAGTATTACTTCGATTTCTTTTCGATCTCGTTGCTCTCGGAATCTCGAATACTTTTCCTTTTATTTGTCTTATGCGAATTCAGACTTTAATATAACATCCCCACATTTCTTATTTCCTTTAACCCCTTAATTCTAAGCTCACTTTTGCATTTCTAATGTTGCTTAACCCTTATCTAATTATTCAAACTAACTATTTGGAGATAAATACAAATAACTTGGTGAATTGTACAAATATAATTTTAACACAGA
>NC_046666.1:52277834-52284155 GCF_010883055.1 Belonocnema kinseyi
TGACGCTCCTCCATTATCGCTTTACCTTAAGATAGTGTAATTTCAAAATACAGGTTATGGAATAAGATGTAGCTCACGCATAAACTTGTTCAGTCCGTAACAGACTCTATGCTAATGATTTAAACATTTTTTTATGCGTTTTAATAAACTTACACTTCTGAATATAAACCAGTTAAAAAATGAAAATATGGTTATTGAAACGAAAAAACGTGGAAAACAGGAAAGTTCAATAAAAGCACATGATTGTGTGAAATTTTCAGCTTTTATTAAAGACAGAAAACAACAATATTGTGAAATTTGTCACTTTACTAAATCCCACGATCCTGGATGTCACTACGTAACCTACACAATCACAGAATATCAGTAAGATCCGGCTTCAACATGTAAATACAAGAATTTTAAATTTCCCTGCATTTTGTACATATTCCTAATAATTTTTTATTCGGGAATTCTACAGTGCCAAGAATTTCATTTTCCGACATTTTTCAGTGGTCCCGTACTTACAAATCTTTCGAAATATTTCGAGATTTTTTTTAACTTCTCCAAAAAATATTTTTCGAAATAAAAAAATGATTTAGATTTTCTTATGAACCTTAAGAAAATTTGTTTGTTATCTTAAAAACTTTTAAGATCCTTAAAAAACTTTCAAATTTTGTTTCGAAATGTGCACTGGTGTGCTCAAAAAATGCAATACGTTTTATTTCGAATTTTTATTCATAATTACCAGAAATTTGTTCAAATTCACACGAAACTAAATCTACTTTAAAAAAATGATATTTTGAGTTGGCGCAATTCCCATGAAAATTTTCCCATAAGATAAAAAGTTGCTTTTATATATTTGATTCAGAAGAGTCAAGATTAGGTGAATTGAGTTGAAGCTCAACATTTCTCTTCAACATCATCCATGGAATATGAATAAAATATTAGTTTTTTAATATCAACCCCATAAGTCTGTTTTATCGGATCCCCAAAAAGAACCCCATTAGTAAAAAATTGGCTTTGCGAGTTTTCGTCACTAATTATGATTTTTTGTGTCGTTTTTTAAATGAATATTGTTTCTAATACATAAAATATTTCTTAATACTAATAATTAGATATTGACATACATTGTTTAAACAACTTATTATTGTTTTTAGATATTTTTCTTAGAATAGATATAAATTCGCGTTTTTTTTTCGAAAAATGTCCACTTTTCCTCTAATTTTCAATTAAAGTGAGGCAACCCGAGTCAAAATGTAGCCCCTACCTTGAGACTCCTCACGCTAATATTTGTAGGGGCTAAGGTTGTAAAGTAGAGGATATACCATACGATTTTTGCCCCTACTTTAGCGCTCTTATGGGCACAAATTTTCGAATCTTCCATTTGGGGCGTGAAAATATAGGAGCAAGAAGAAGAAGACATACTGACATTTGCGTAATGTTTCAAGTTATTTTGCGCACGGAAAAAATACCCATTAAGTTTTATAGAACTAAATTTATGGTAGAGAATTCGCTGGGTAGTTTAATAAAAGTTAAAATCGTCTGTGTTTTACATTGCGTTGAACTAGTACCGAAACTATAGAGAATAGTTCTATAAAATCATAACCAATTTTTCGCCACAAAAAATTAATCTTCTGTGTTATTATATTATTGCTATTATACTCTAATATTTCTTTACATGTTTAAGGACACAATTATTTACTATTGCACAATCACTATACACTATTTATAATCGCACGCTATCAAAAGCTTTTATTCGCCGCGGGGGTTCGAACCCTGTAAGTTTCGCATTCCTAACGTTTAAAGCCTCTTAGCTAGCTTAGCTTGAAGTCCGCAAAAAAATCTGAAATATAACCTACAGCTTTGCAAGGCCATCTGAAAATTTTTTTGACCCATTCTGTTAAAAATATTGCTACGCTTATAATAATATATGTACTAAGATTTTAGATTTTAGAAATATTACAAATTATTATTGTATATTTTATGTGCTTAATCAAGATTTAAACTTAATCCAAAAATATTTCAAGATATTTTAAAAGATAAAAAAAATCTTTAAAATTACTTAAAATCCCTTAAATTCATTAGATATATCTTGAACTCTTTTAAAAAAATTCGAAAACTTTGGAATTCGATTAGGAACTTAAACAACATTTTAATCAAATGACTCCCGTTAAATCCCTTGAAAATCCTGAAAATCTCTTTAAATACATAAGAATATTTTTAAATTTTGTGAAGATCCTTAAACTCTCTTGAATTTTTGAAAAATTATTAAAAATTTTAAACTATATTAAATCGATTGAAATGCCAGAAAAAACAAAAAAATGACTAAAAATCTCTTGAACTCATTAAAAGTATTTTAAAGTCTTTAAAATCTCTTGAAAATTCTCTTACTTTTTGGAATTCTTCTAAAATCTTTTTAAATTCTTTCAAATTACTTGAAATCTGTTGAAATACATTCATAAGCTTTAATCTCTTTTAATTGAAAAGAATTATTAAATCCCGTCAAATTATTTTGAAATTCATTAAAGTCCTTTTAAACACTTGAACGTATTTGGAATTGCACAATAATACATACAATTTTTTTTGGAATTTCTTGATATTTTTTAGAATCATTTTAAATATTTTGGAATATTTAAAAACGTGCAGAGCGCAAAGGGAAATCGAGGAATATTTAAGAATATTTGTGAATATTTCGGGATATTTCGGAATATTTTGAAATATCAAAAATATCTGAGATCAGAAAGAATATCCAGAATACCAAGAATATTGAAAGAATACGTGTAGGGGGGGGGGGGGGCAGCGCCAACCAGTTAACAGTCAATGATTTTTTTTAAAGTTAATGACATGTTGAATTGATCATTATTTTTCTCATTTAAAGTTCTACATGATTTTATATTATATTTCTATACGTATTAATCACATGGAAAAAAACAATTATTTGGTAATTTAATTATTTCTAACAAGCTGCATTTCATCGGCTCTGCACCTCACCGGGGGGCAAAGCCGACTACAGCTTTTTATGAAAATCAAAATATTTACAGATGAGAAAATGTGATGGTTTGCTTCTGTGGTATTTTATGTACTTTGAAAAATTACCTTTAAAGATATCCAACAAGAAGAATAAGTTATTTTGAATAAAAATAGAGATATCTGTAATATAACCTCTTATTCGTTGACATTCTACTAGAAACGGGCATGCCATTGCGGGGGTGATGCAATGAGGGGGAGGTCCGCCACCTTTTAATATCCCGCGACAAACATGGCAACGCCCACATGTTTATATTTCCATGCACAGTTTGTCGGCAAAGATGCTCGTGCGCATAATCAAATGGCACATCGTAAGATGGCGACTCTCCCCACTCATGGAATTCTCCCCCTCCCGTGGATTTAACCCCGCTCGCCCAAGTTAGAATGGCATGCCTAGTCTCGTGTTTCCTATGTACATGATAATAATATTTAATAGTTTCATCCATGTAGCCCACAAGATAAGTTGCTGTTGTACATTGCCGATCATTTATCAACGAAACTTGTAACACGTGTGTCACCTGAGCACTTGTAAATATTATTTTCATCGGGCCCGCCCCCCTGACCAGACTTCACTTGTTTATGAGATTTAATATATTTTGAACTTGAATTACGTCTAATTAATATAATTAGATTGTGTCGTATTGTGTTATCTGTCAAGATATCAAGTTTTTATACTGTAAGTATTGTTATTAAGGGCATGCTCTTCGGTGACCACGTGACCAAACTAGTCCCCGGTTATGAACATTTTTTTGGTGTTCACTGCGTCCACACGAATTGAGATATCGTGTTTAAACTTTCATACATAAAATAAAAATCACTAAAGAACGTTTCTATACATCAATATATTGGTAATTTTAAAGAAAGTTTATTTATAAATTGATGGAATAGGATATTACCATTCGAGTTATAGCACTTTGCAGATCATTTTTGGTATGATGCATTTTAGATTTTTTTATTCGCTCATATTGAGCACTGACACCAATTTTATACTAAATCGTCTAAACCTTGAAAAAATTAATATAAGCAATAAAATTTGCACCTTCGTTGCAAATTAACAAATAAGTATCTGTACACACGTAACCTATCATTATTTTTTGGGCATTTTTAGCGATTTCCAGTGTAGAAAAAAAGAAACTTTGAACGTCGATAAAGTCGAGATCAAGTGACTAAGTTTGTTCATGAAATTTTGGTGTAAAATTATTTTAATTTTTTTGCTCCTAAAAATAAAAGATAAATTTCAAATTGAAAACATAGCAACATTAGCAATGTGCTAAAATTTACTCGTCAGAGTTCTCCAACCAACTTCCATAATTCTTGACGTTGAATCGATCAGCTGATAACTATTGTTGACAGTGAACCAACCAGCGGGACTCAGCGTCGGACTTGCCTTGTCTTTCGACCCAGGGCGAAATTTTATTTTTATTCTTGGAATTGTTTCATACCAGTACGAAAAATCTACAAGAATATACAACCATTAAAAAATTTTAATTATTTTCTGACGATGCACATTTCTCAAGATGGGACTTGGAGGAATTTTCGAGTATTACATTCTGAGATATTCCTCGATTTTTTTAAATTGAGGCATCTACTTTATCGACGTTAATAGTTTATTTTCTAATTTCTGTAGTATTTTACTCGAAAACTTTCTTCGTAATTATGAACATTTTGATATATACAAACGTTCCTTAGTGCTTTCGGTATAACTTCCTAAATCCTGAACACGATATCTCAGTCCGTTTGGACGTAGTGAGGACCGAAAATAATGAAAATCATTTCATTCTTCATACAAAAATTTGATGAATGAACTTAGTCACGTCATCTGGACTTTATCGACGGTCAAAGCTTCTTTTTCTCTCCGCTAGAAATCGCTAAAAATTCTCCAAAAATAATTATAGGTTACGTGTATGCAGCTATAACTGGAATGGTAATATCCTTTTTCATCGATTTATAAATAAACTTTCTTTAAAACTATAAACACATTGATGTATACAAACGTTCTTTAGTACTTTTTATTTAATCTGTCAAATTTTAAACACGATATCTTAATCCGTGTAGACTCAGTGAACACCAAAAAAATGCTCATATCCGGGGACTAGTTTGGTCACGTGGTCACGAAGAGCATGCCCTTAAAGTTAAAAACTTTATATTTCTGTCAGCGAAACTTCCATTTTTTCGTAGTAAAAACTGTTTTCTGTATAATTTTTCTTTTTCAACGTCAATTTTCAAGATTTTAGTAAGTAAAACTATATCTCTGATAAAATAGATTTATTTTATGCAAAGTAGAACTAAAATTGTTAAATAATAGCCATGCTATAAGGAAAATCACTTTTGCCCCACTGGTTGGCGGTGCCCCCCCCCTCCCTACTCTATGGGAATACTTAGTGAATGTATAAGGAATATTGGAGTGATCGACCCGTCGGCATTAAGAAATAAATTGGTTTAAAAATATGACATTTTGAAGAAACAATTTATTATTTTAAATAAATGTTGCATCCAAAACTTTGGCATATATTTATAACCATCGGCGATCTTATTAAGAGTGGTTACAAGTCAACTGTAAACAACGTTGGTTTTTTGGAGAATAACGTACGAAAAACATTCATCGCTGACCGAATCCATTTGAAATCAGCAGGGACCTACACTTGAAATCGCAGAATTTCTCGAGAGGGAAAGACTTTGTTTTTAAAAGGTAATTGTACTTTGTTTCATGTTTTTAAAATTTGAAGAAAATTGGTTGAATTTGGGAAAGTTTAATTAGCAATTTAAAAATGATTAGTTTTCATGTGATTTGAATTAAACACAAATAATTGAATTTTAAAGTCTTTGATTGAAAAAAGTTTTAATATCACAATTTTTGGTGAATATAAATTTTGTCAGTTTAAAAGAAAATTCGAATTCTTTAAATTTCAACGTTCTGGAGTAGATTTTTTTTTCATTTTCAATATTTCCTATTTAAAATTATTATTTAGTCAGAAAGTTTGTTTAGTATAATCAAATTCATTCTTCGATTTTATAACAATTCGCCTAATTAGCTTGAAGGTCCAATTATAATTTTGTTCTGTAATAACAATTTTCAATTCTGGAATTTTAGAAGCTTCAACTTTGAATCATTCAATTTAGTTTTTAACAAAAAAATTGTCAAATCTTGATCGCTTTGAATTTATAATTGTTCAAATTCAAAAGTTTGTAATTTTTAATTATTTAATTTTGAACGCTTTTAAGTATAAATAAATTCCAATGATATAATCCTAAAATATTCAATTTTTAAGGTTTTAACTCGTGTGTTTGACACCTTTTTTTTTGGGGGGGGGGGGG
>NC_046666.1:52284182-52297381 GCF_010883055.1 Belonocnema kinseyi
GGTCACTGGGTTCTTTATAACTATCTTTAAAATCTTAGCGCTGGTTTGCATTTTTCCTTTTGCTTGCAGCCACCAGATTAAGGCAAACTTCTTTCCTCTTGAAAACATTTCGATGTTACCACTTTAATATTTATTATTTTAAACTAATTTAAATGTTACTTTTACGAACTGTGATAATGGAATTTTAGACAAAACAAGAAAGTATCTGTCACGAGGGCGCAGGCGTCGGGACAACGACGCCACATACTTTGCGCTTTAAAATTTAAGAGCGTTAAGAGAAAATTTTAAAATTCTACGGAGAATATGGAGCTTTAAAGGATACATAAGTAAAACTCAAGAATATAGAGGCAAGAGCTTCAATGTAGGGACTGAAGCTTATGCAGAAGCAAAATAGAATGAAAATATCTTTAGGAGTGGCTACGTGGGAGCTAGTAGAATAAACAGCCGCAAAATAGGGACAATACTTCCACTTGGAGCGTCAAAGTGGGGCCTATATTTCGACTCGGAATTTTATAAGAATTCTAAGGATTTTAATCAGTGTAAGGTTTTTTTTTAAGCTACCCTTTCATACCTAAATTTTATCTAATAGGGAATGCGAGGCCTGTAATTAATGTTTATTCGTACATTATTTAGGGTTGTAAAGTTTCATGAAACTTTGGGCAAATTGCAAGTCCTTTCAAATTTCCTAAAGTTTCAAATGTTATAGCGGGAAAATTTAAAATATTTAAAAGGTGCTATTGAGTATTAAATTAAACATTTTAATTCTGTATGACTATGTATTCATATTAATATCATAACATTGTTAATATTGACATTAATATAATTTAATATGAATATAAATATTAATATGAATTAATATAAATATTGAATTCCGTATCAACACACGTCATGACAGGGCCTAAAATGATTTTTTTTTCGCGAAAAATTTATACTTTTTGAAACTAATATTTTTAAATTGCCAAAGATAAATCAAAATTACTATTTATTTATTGTAAGATTCACACTCTCTTTTTTCTCATTTCCCACCTAAATACTTACTGAATTAATAGAGTCCAATAAGAAAATACTATTATTTTTGGTTGAAATTTAATTCTTTTGGTAAAGAATTCATCTGTTTGGATAGAAAATTAATCTTTAATAGTAGAAAAGTCATGTTTTGTGGTTGAAAATTAATCTTTCTTGATCGAAAGTGAACATTTAAAAAAATCCAACTGTATTCAGAAAATTATCTTTTTGGCTTAAAATGTAGTTACTTGGTTCAAAATGTAACTATTTTTTTTAAATTTCGTTTATTTTAATTGAAAGTGAAACTATTTGGTTGAAAATGCGTCTTTATGGCTTGAAAGTTTCACTGTTTCATTAAAAAGGCTTCTATTTGGTAACAAAGACAAAACTTTTTCATCATAAAATCTAAATCATCCAGATTGAAAAAAATCAAATGTAAATAATCAGATGTACAGAATTTTTAATTTAATATTTTCAAAACTGAAAACTCTTTAATTTTACAGATTTAAAATTCAGCGTTTTAAAATTTTAATTAGCTATAATTAAACAGACCTTATAGTCAAAATATAGAATTGAAAATTAATTTTCAATATTTGTTTTTTAAAGGTATGTAATTTTTAAATTGATTTAACAATTCAATTTTTGAGATATAAAATTAAAAATTGATTCATTTGGAATGTTTATAGTTCAAAATGATGTTACATTAAAAAACAGTTCAAAATTATGTACTTGAACAATGTGCATATTGACTATCGAGTGACCTTGACCATGACCATCAACGTCAAACCTTACCTATGACCTGATTACACTTTTTAATGTAAAATTTTCCCTTTTTCCGATTTCCGATGTCAAAAAGAGTCGTTTCAATTAAAAAACAAAGAATGACCTTGATATTACCTTGATGGTCATGGTCAAGGTCACTTGATGGTTACTATTTAATATACATTGTTTAAGTAAGTGGGGTAATAGTATGATTTTCACAAGCTAGCTTGCAAAAAAATGTTCAGGCTTAAATTTTCAAAATGTTTTGAAGTTTGAATGACGTTGATGCGTTTATCAAGGTCACACCTTACTTATGACCTGACTACACTTTCTAACGTAAAATTTCCCGCTCTTTCGATTGCCAATGTCAAAAATGGGCTATTCCATAAAAAAGGTGACCTTGAAATTACTATGAAGGTCATGGTCAAGGTCAAAACTAAGGTTACCACTGGATTCCTCGTTGAAATCTACTTCAAGAATGACCTCAATCTTCTCGAAAAAAATTGTACCTAAGGACTTATTTGGCTCTCTCGGGAATTTTTGGATACTGTGTATAGTTCAATTTTAAAAATTTACAATGAAAGTTCTTTAATTTCTAAAATTTCCTATTAGAGATTCATCAATTTTAAAGAGTTTGAAGATCCAGAAGATTGAATTATTTGTTTAAAAATTTTATTATTTTGTTATTTTATTAGGAAGTCATCGTTTTTTATTGAAAACTCTCAACGGTTTGTTGAAAATTCGGTTTTATTAGGTTGGAAACTTAACTTTTTAGTTTTAAATTCAACAGTTTGATTGAAAATGTATATGTCATGGTTGAGGAGTTAACCATTTTGTTAAAAATTCGTTTCTCTGATTTTGGTAATTTTATCTTTTTTTGGTGAAAATTTAAAATATTTACTTCGTTAAAAGTTTATTTTTTGATTGGAGGAAGATTCGTCATTTTAGTTGAATATTTATTCTAGCCATGAATCCGTTACTTTTAAGTTATAAATCAGTAAAACGTACTGATTTATCAGTGAAAATTACTGATTCATTTTATAATCCAATTACTGATTAAAATATGTAAAAATTGTAAATGGTTCAAAACTACAGATGTGAAAATTAATCGGTTGTTGTTGAGGATTCAACTTCTTTATAATAAAATTGTTCAGTTATAAGCTATTTTAATTTTCAACGCTTCCAATGAAATATGTTTTAGCCTCGAATGTAATTAAATAAAATTGTTTAACTTTGATGCAAATATTTCTATCAAATTAAATTCTAATCATTGAAAAAGATTTCTAACTTTTTGGAATTCTATTCAATTTTGAAAAGTAGAGTGAATTGGTTCGAATGTCTCTTTTATTTTTCTTCCTCTTTTTTCCATCCGATTACACCGTATTTTAGAGACATACTTTTCCTATATGAAGCCTTTTTGTGCAATAATTTGGTAATACTGATTCTTTTAGTTTACGTTTTTTAAGCTGATTTTCGGTAATATACTTCTTTTAAGGCTTTTTGTGCAATTATGTTATAAAACTTGACTTTATTTTTATTTTGATTTGACTTTATTTTGTTTTTAAACAATTTTAAAAAATTTACTCTGAATATAAGCCAGTTAAAAAAAATGAAAATATGGTTATTGAAATGAAAAACAGGAAATTTCAATAAAAGAACATTATTGTGTAAAATTTTCAGCTTTCATTGAAATAAGAAGGCGGCAATATTGTGAAATTGGTGACTTTACTAAAACGATCCCGTGGTAAGTAGGGGAAGCAATAATGATATGTGCAATCCGAACATTTTCTATTATGTTTTTTAATAAACTTCTTGTTGTAATTGAAAACAAAATTTTTGCAAGTCACTTACGGACCTGGTAACTTCTTCCACCTAATCTTAATTATTTCATTCTTTACATTTTTCTCTCGTGTAAGATAGCGTTGTAGTTTAAATAATTTTTTAAGCATTGGGAAACGAGCAAAATAATTCACTTAAAAAAATACAATACTATACAAAAAATATTCTTGTTGAGCTTCACCTATTATTTGTATATAACTAAAACGTTAAAACAAGACTAAAGTTTTCAGAAAAAAGCAACTTTCTAGAATTACACTAAGAGAAGATAGTTATAAAGAATAATCAATTGTTTACAAAAGAATGTTTGTAAACTTACATGAATTATTACGTCATTAATTAAAAACTGGACAAAAAGTTTAAGAATTCAGAAAAACACCGACTTTTTGGTATTTATCTAAGAGAAGATGGTTATAAATAATCATACACTTTTTAAATAAACATTTTTGTTCACATACATTATTTATGACTTTACTCAGTAAAAAGTGGGTAAAATATTTAAAATTTCAGAAGAAACCACAACTATCTAGCATTGTCAAAGAAGACAATTGTTATAAACAATAATATAATAATTTGTATAAAAAATTATTTTTGCTAATAATTATTAACTAACTGGAAGTGAAAAGTAGACACATGGTTGAAAATTTTAGAAATGAATTTTCTTTAGTTTACATATTTAATTGAAAATTAGACAAAAATCGGGAACTTTTTATTAAGAAACTTCTGTGTTAGAAGCAATTTGCATTTTAAAAAATTGTTTAAAAACTTAATTAGCGCCGCCAAAAACTTGGAAAACACATTTTTTCATTCATGGCTAATCGTGAAGAGGAATGTTAAGTTTCAACTTGATTCACTTAATATTGATGATTCTGAATAAAATTTACAACGTCTTTTTGTTCTTATGGGAAATACGTGTTAAGATTCATGGGGCTTGCGCCAACTCTAAATATCATGGGAAAAAATGGATTTATTTCTATGTGGATTCGAACAAATTTTCGTGCGATATGCATAAAAATTCGGGAGAAAAAAATTTCAATGCATTTTTGGACCACCATGAACATTAATCGTGGGAATGATATTTTTCGATGTAAGGAGAAAAAAGGTTTTATTAAATGATAAAAATTTTCAACTACTGTTTATTTAAAGTTTTTGAATACACAACTTTGAGCTAAAATCAGATTCTAAAATCTGAGAGCAAGAAAATAAGTATTATCAGTTGGTTTTCAAAGTATTTCGAATATTTTCTTTTTCGGGAATTGTACAGTGTCGAAAAATTTATTTTTTTGAGATTCTTCATTGGTTCAATTTTTAGAAATCTTCCAAAATATTTAGAAATTCTTTTAAACTTTTCTTTAAAAGAAATTTTTCAAAATAAAAAAATTATTTAAGAATTTCGTATGAATCGTAAGAAAATTTGTTTATTTTTTTTTGAAATCATTTAAAATCCTTAAAAAGCTTCCAAATTTTATTTCGAAATGTTGAAAACTCGAAGCGAAATAAGGCAATTTTTTTGCAGTTGCGAATAGTAAAAAAAATTAAAGAAAAGTGTGAAAATTTTCTTTTGCTGTTTAATAATCTTGAAATTAGGCTATAAGTAAGTAAAACTAATAATTGGTTAATTATGATTTTATTTATAAATTTACATACCAAAAATATTACATATTTTACGAACGAGGTGGTCGTTTAAGCTGTAGATCATGTTTTATGACATCCGGAATTTGGTTAAACGCTTCAAGAAGATCAGCGCCAATAATTGTATTAACAGTATGACCATGATGTCGCCCTTTTCGGTACACTTTAAAGTGTAGGTCAAAAGACCGAACATCCTGATCGTACATGCTATATCTTGAAATTAAATATGGATCATCTGGTCTGTAATTTACAGGCTCAAGATTTATATCTAACACTCTTCCTGTAGGATCTTGTTTTACTTCAAATTCAAAGCCATCGTGAGTCAGATACCATTTTTCATTACTAGGATTGAGTTCTTTTGGTACGGCTTGAAAATAAAATAAAGGTTTGCGATTAAAAAAAATCAATCTTTAAAAGCTTGTCAAAAAATTTTTAAATCAAAATTATTTATTTTTGTAAAGTGTAGGACGTGACAACTTGAAATTGCAACCTCTAAACTTGAATAAACTTGAAATTAAAACAATCATAATTACAGGAAATTCATAAAAGAAAATCATTATATTGAAAACGATTATAAGATCATCAGTAATCAATATTGCAATGATTATTAGAAAAATATTGAAAGAATTAATGTAAAAAGTGGAGAAACTATCTTCAAAATACATAGATAGTAATTTGTAGAAAGTTTTTAAAATTCCTCAAATCTTACGAAATTTTTTGACATTTCTTACAATTTTTTTATCTATTGAAATCCTGTAAAATACCTTAAAATCCCTTGAAACCTTACCTTTGAAAATGGTAAAAATCCATTTAAATAAGTAACAGTGATTTTAAATCCTATGAACATAAATCAAATTGAACGCATTCATTGAAATAAAAAAAAGACGTTAGAATCCCTAAAAAACTTTAAAGGCCCTGAAAATTCCCAGAAATGTTTAGAAATCTTTGGAATCCTCTAAAATCCTTCGAAATGTATCGAAATCTTAGAACTTCCTTGAAACCCGTGAAATATTTTTGTAATCTTTTGAAAGCCTAGGAAGTAATTTAAAATTACTAAATTGCTAAAATTACTCAAATTAAAATTACAAGGTAGGCTTATTTTAAACTGTAGAAATCAATTTCTCAACTAAAAAAAATTTCAAACAAAAACGCAATCTTCAAATATTTATTGATAAAAAATGGTATATTCAACAAATTAGTTCAATTTTAAACTAAATAATACAATTTTGAAACAAAAACTAACGAATTTTAATAACAAAAGTAGTTGTATTTTCAATCAAAAATGAAATAGTTACATTTTGATTTAAAAAATTAATTTACAACCGAGAAAATTTTGAACAAAGCGTTTTCACTTCAATCAAGTGCAGTGAAACTCTTCGATAGGCCTCCCTTCTATAGCCATCCCGAGAATTGAAGCTGCACCGCAGGTAGGTGTAACAGCAACTGCGCGGGGTCTGCGGTTGTCATTTAGGCGAGCACTTAGGCGTGAACAAAAAAATCGGATTGGGCTTTAATGAGTTAGTTCCCACGCACCGTCAACCCCAAAATCGGCGCTGTAGAAGAGTTTCACTGCACTTCAATTTATACACAAAAAAGTGTAAAACAATAAGCCAAAATTATTTGAATGCAGCAAAAATACGAATTTTCAACATAATGGTTGAATTTTCTATTAAAAATATGTTTCTGTGAAGAAAGAAAGAAATGACAAGAAAATTTTTCAATTTTCTAGACAAAGAGACGAATTTTCAAAAAAATCAGTTGTAATTTTAACCTGAAAATATGGTCCTGTTTAGTTTTCCCCATTAAAATATAAAAAATATAAATACTTTTTTAATTTTAGACGTTCTTCAAGCTAGAAAAACTGACCAGTACCCGAAATATTAATTTTTTTAAGCTGAATAGCTGAACAGTTCGCACTACCTAGCTGTTGGGAAACTTCCCTATGAGGTTTTGGATACAAAGAAAAATGTTATTTCAAATTCATTTACTTGAATATGAATCAGGAGCGCCGTAAAGTGGAACATGAGAATCCAAAACTTCATTATCGTCTCTTACAAATACCACACACCATCTTATGCCTTCATGATAAAGAGCTATGGTTTTATAGTTGATACTTTGTTTAGTTTCCAGAACTGGAATACCATGCCTTTGACCTTCAACCTTGCAATTGACCGGTACAGCCATGCCTTCATGTATATAGAGAGATACTGTAAATTTTCTACCAAGCGCTTCCATAGTGACTGGTGGAGCATTGGGTAAAGGGTTATGCTGCTGCGAAGTTGGTCGTGATGAACCTTCTCCGTAAATTCCCGGCGTAGAATTCACTTCTACAAAAAAAAAAGATTATTGTGATTTAAAGAAGATTACAGTCAATCTCAAAATTTAGATCTTAATAGTTCTAAACCGGAGCATTTTTGTATATGAAAAATAAAAATTCTACTAAAACAGGTGAATTTTGAAATGGGTAAGACATATTTTCAAGAAGAGTGTTGAATTTTCATCGAAAAAGATTTCAATTGACTTTTCAACACAAAAATACAAATTTTAAACAAAAAGTAAATTTGCAAATGAACGAAACATTTTTGCCGCGTTTTATTTTATCAAAAAATATTGTTCCAACTACAGTTAAAATAAGGCAGTGCATAGATGTCCGGTGCCGGACGCTCGGTTCGTATTCGGTAGATTGCTCTGATTGGGTATATGGCAGTGGGCGGAGTCTGCCGGGAAACAGCATTGAGTACGGCGTTCGAGTGAGTGCATTTCTTATTTTCTTCTGACATACATGTAATATTGTTTTAATTTTAATATTATATTTATAATATATTTATATTTTATATTATATTGTTTTAATTTTAAGTAATTTTCAAAACTACTGTAATATTCCTTTTCTCTGAATAAAATGAAAGTTACATTTAAGCACGATTCAAAGATACATTTGTTCTCTGAAGAATCTTCAGTGAATTATTTTCAAAACAACTCCAAAATTTACTTTTCGACTTAAAATGTCATTAAATCCAGATCAGAGAAGACATTGTTTTCCGAATCGTCTTTAGCAGTTAATTTTGGCTTCAAACCATTATACAATGACTTTCAAACACATTTGAATATCAATTTTTTATTAAGTATTGTATTTCCATAATAGTTCAAAATTTAATTTTCCATTGTACATATACAAGAGCTAAGTTGATGTTTGCCATTTTTATTTGTTGTAAATAACAATGAGATATTTATATTTATTGGTTATCATTGACGTGGCTTATTGTGTTTCTCAAAATATTCTTAGTAATAAAAGTATGATAAGTCAATGTACAAGGAGAGATAAAACAGCAAATACCAAATAACTCATTTTTAATAAACAATTACATGTGTTAAGTATGTAAAAAAAACTACACGTATATTCTTTCAAATTATATACTTCACTGTGAGACCATTGTTTGTCTTCTTAATGAAAAAGGATTAATAAAGTAAATGTACAAGAAAAGCTAAATTTAGAAATACCAAGTAACTCATTTTTAATGAATAATACATATTTCAAGTATGTAAAAAAAGTTACACTTATATTTTCCTTTCAAATTATATACTTCAATTTAAGGCTATGCCTTGTCTTCTTAGTAATGAAATAACGATAAAATAAATGTACAAGGAAATATAAAATAGGATACACCAAATAAGCCATTTTCAATCAATAATGATATATTTAAGTGCCTAAAAAATACACTTATATTCTCCTTCCAAATTATATATTTTCTTTGAAATGATGTCTTATCCTCTTAGTAATAAAAGAATGACAAAGTATGTAAACGAGGAACGATAAATAGGAAAAATCCAATAACATATTTTCAGTAAAAAATTGCTACCAAACATATTAAAACAATATAACATGCACTTCACAAGAAAATTAGAAATTTACTAAAGTCGATTGCCGTACTCGATGCTGGTTTCCGGCAGACCTCACCCACTGCCGTGCAACAAATTCGAGCAATCTAACGGATACCAACCTAACGTCCGGCGCCGGACGTCTATAATTTGCCTTAAAGTTTATTTTTTATTCTGTTATTTGCAATACAAATTTAATCAATATCTATTTTTGGTATTATACTTCTATGCAGTGATCCCGGTGACTTTTGGCTAAACATTTTGAATTTCAAGAATATATGATATTTCATATATTGACAATAATATGTATATTATATTACACACACTTACTACGAAAATTAATAAAAATTCCGATGGTGACAATTAGATTCCTGATGTCGAACTTCATCTTCTCACCATTGGTTTCGTAAGCGACAACCGAGAAGTCTGGAATATATGCACAACTATATATACTACGCACTTTTCGTCTACACACCCGTATGATAAGCCACAAAGCCTACCGATTAGAACTGAGAATGTGTGTTTGGAGGTGATGAAATATCTTTACAGCAAAAACAAACTTTTACGATTCAAAACATTTCCTACTCCTTGGAATATCTGACCGAGATTTGCGGAAACAACCACCGCTGCGTGGAATCTGTTATTTTTACTGATAACATACGAAGGCCAGCGTGAAAAATATCCCTGGATGTCGACTTTTGTAATAATTAGGGGTGAAGTGGGAAGAGTAGTAAACTAGGAACATTGCAAAATGCCAGTTGTGGAGTAATCCTTAAATCGACATATTCTCTGCCGGACATCTAAGATATGTAATTTACAAACCATTTTTTGACGGAAAATCTTGATTCTATTTTGATTCCCGGTATCACCATAGCAAGAGCAATTATACATTTGGGTACACTTGTAAAATGATTTGATGAAACAAATCAATCCTTTCTTCGACCTTTGATATTTATTGATTTCAAATCGTAGATTTCAAATTATTTATGTCTTACGGTTCAATCGAAAAAATAAATATGAGTCAAAAAAACATGTTCTTCGAAACACAGATATTTATTTAATAGAAAACACTCCTTTTGAAACTTCCTGACGTTTTGGTACACATGCGTACCTTTTTCAAAGGTTCTTAACCTGAGTTGATGATGGTTTAAAATAGTCAAACAGATCAATTTTCAGTCAAAAAAGTAACATTTAAGTCAATTGTTTTAAAAAAATTACTTAAAATTTAGTCATTTTTAGAAGTCTCAAAAAATTTCGAGACTTCAGTCGACTAGAACTACATTTTGTTGAAAATATAGTACGAGAAAACAAATTAGCGTAGGTTAGGACGCACGAACAGAAATTCGTCCTAACTTACGCTAATTTGTTTTCTCGCACTATATTAAAAAAAATGTAGTTCTAATCGATTGAAGTCTCGAAATTTTTTGAGACTTCTAAAAATGACTAAATTTTAATTAATTTTTTAAAAACAGTTGACTTAAATGTTACTTTCTTGACTGAAAATTGATCTGTTTGACTATTTTAAACCATCATCAACTCAGGTTAAGAACCTTTGAAAAAGGTACGCATGTGTACCGAAACGTCAGGAAGTTTCAAAAGGAGTTTTTTCTATTAAATAAATATCTGAGTTGAGAAGAACATGTTTTTTTGACTCCCATTTATTTTTTCGATTTACGATTGGACCATAAGACGTAAATAATTTGAAATCTACGATTTGAAATCAATTTGGGTACACACTCTTTTTCCTTGAAAGTAGTGTTGCCTTCGAGCGAGGCTTCGACGCTTTCAAAGCAAGACAAGAAGAAGCCTTACTTTGCCTTATTTTGCCGTATTTAAAGAAAGGCTCGGATCAGGTGTGGCTCAGAATGAGGTCCGGCTCAGGATGCCTGATTAACAAATTTATATCACGGCCTTGATCCGGTCCGTTTACGTACCAAATAACCTTCCCTTATTATTAAGGGGGCGACCCATCACAGAAAATCGCCGATCCTCCATTGTACACCAAAATCGGTGTTCAAGTGAGTTACAACAAATTTGAGCCACACAGGTTCATTCGGAGAATCTAGGAGAAAAGCATCATTTAGACACTGTTTTTTCTCGTCCAGAGCAACCTGAAGTGTCGTCTACAAACTGTCATTCACCTGTCAAGATGATTTTGTCGGGCGTTATTTGGGTGAAATAGATGTTGATAAGCAGGTAAGTTATAATAATAATTCCCTAACTTTTAATTTCCTCCCATTTACCAGTGACTATTAGTGTCTTGGAATAAAAATTGTACTTTGCGTCATATAATATCCAAATCTTAGGTTAGTCAAAAACTACATGACATTCAAACCACCAAAGTCGGGATGTAAAAACTAAGTCGTGACCGCCTGCATTGAAATTGATGCCTGTTCGTTCGAAGAAATTTCCTCTAGATTTTATGAATTGAAAAAAGTGAAGTTAGCTGGTGGTATTGAAGTGAAAATACCTAACTATATATATGTAGACGGTCATGACTTTTTCTACTCATCCCGGCTTTAGTTTAAATATCGACGGCCATGACTAATCTAACATTTGGAAGTTGCATTAGGAAGTTATCAATTTATTCTAAGTAACTAGTACACAGTGTTAAACGAAATAAAGTTGAAAATTAGACAAATATTATTTCAATTAGTTTCTTTATTAACAATTGTTCAGTCTAATATCGCAATGCGTATAGTTGCTTTAACAGGTGTTCAGGGGGCTGACAGCGCGGTTCAGCGATCCACAAATCTCGGCATTGAGCCGAAATTCAGTCTTTACATGATACTTTCCTCTAGATGCCCAGATGTGCACCTGCGTTCAGAGGAATAGATTTCAGACTTGAAAATTGTTTCAAATGCTCATTGGAAGACCAATAAAATTCGAGCTGCAACAAATTTAACACCAGCGTTTTTTTGTGATGTAACACCCCAAAAATAAGGGTATATTTTAGGATATTTTGGGGGATGAAGAATATAACGAATCTTTCCAAAACTTTTATGGTTTATTAAGGTACATTTGAACTAAGAAATGAATTTTTTCCAGCCATAAATATGCATAACATTTGTAATTATAAGGGCAGATGTTGAACATGTTCAGCCGGGAGATGTGAAATTGCCCAAACTCTAGTTTCTCATAGATTCACCTGAAACGAAAAAACAAAAAAGTTTCTTGAAGTTTATATTAATACTTTTTGAATTATCTTCCGGGCAATTATGAAAAGTATGAAACCTAGAAAAACGCGTTTAAATATTTACATGTTGAAAAAAGGCAGTATCGGCAGGCGAGAACGAGCCGTAACTTAACGGCCCTGACAGGATACGGATAAGAGCGTCTCTGTTGAAGATCAGACGTACTGAAAGAGGTTATACCTTATGTGGTTCCTGTCAAGTTCAAATGCGTTCAAATTTAATACTTTTCACAAAAAATGGATCTTAGAAAAAGAAAAAAAAAGATCTGGGTAGAAATAGATCGAAAAAGCGACGAGTTTTTTCAGTTAAAAAAAGTTTTTAAAACATTTCATTATTATAAAAATTACAAGTGTAACATTTTTGACAATGATAGAAGAAAAATTATTATTACAATATTATCGTAGATGTTGACTGTATTTTGGAGACATACTTCTCCCATACAAAGTCTTTTTGTGCAATTTGGTAATGCTGATTTTTTTATAGTTTTTTTCTAAAGTTGATTTTCGGAAACATACTTCTCCTTAAGGCTTTTTGTGCAATTCTGTTATAAAATTTGACTTTATGCTCATGTTTTTAAACATTCTTTCATACGTTTTTAACAAATTTACACTTCTGAATATGAAGCAGTTGAAAAAAAATGAAAATATGGTTATTGAAACAAAAAAAAACGTGGTAAAAAGGAAACTTCAATAAAAGCACAGAAAATCGCCGATCCTCCAATGTACATCGAAATGGGTGTTCAATAGAGTTGCAACAAATTTGAGCCACACAGGTTCATTCAGAGAATCTAGGGGAAAAGCATCATTTAGACACTGTTTTTTCTCATTCAGTGCAACGTGAAGTGTCGTCTACAAACCGTAAGTCACCTGTCAAGATCATTTTGTCGGTCGTTAT
>NC_046666.1:52297481-52304303 GCF_010883055.1 Belonocnema kinseyi
TAGGTTAGTCAAAACCTACTATATGACATTCAAACCACCAAAGCCGGGATGTACAAACTAAGTCGTGACCGTCTGCATCGAAATTGATGCCTGGTCGTTCGAGCAAATTTCCACTAGATTTTCTGCGAAAGTTTAAAGGCATCTTAGATATCTAATCTTGCAGTGGCTAGTATCATACATGAAAGATAAGGTAAATCCAATTGTATAATAAAAACAGAAATTTGTTTTTCGCGATGAGTAGGGGTGTAAATTTGCATGAAACTTTAGCCTGATGAAAAGTTTCATGAAACATTGGGAGTTTCGCGAAACATTGCAATGTTTCAAATATAGCGGCGGGAACATTCAAACTGATAAGATAAAAGCCTATTAGGTATTTTCACTTCAATAAACAGCTAACTTCACTATTAGATTGCTGAGGGGAAAATAAGGGACCAAACACTCAGAAAAAGAATTGGTTGGTGGAACCTGAGAATTGGATGTGGCACCAAATTTAGTTGGATTCTGGAGCGCCTTCCCATTTGTTGGCTGAGACAGCCACTTTTATTGGATGGGTTAAAATTGGCTGTGACATCCAACTGAGGAGGATGGCTGATACTGAAACTTGGCTGCCCCACCCAACTTTACTTGGAGGATGTTACTATCTCCTTGGTTAGGACATCTAATATAAATGTAGCTATATCTATTTCTATTTTACCTTACATCTATTTTTATTTGATACTAGGACCATTTACTTAGATGCATGGAATATTCTACAGGAATTCTATAAAAAGTAATTGAAAAAGCTGAAAGTTTCTTTTAAAAAATGCAAATTTATTACGAAATTATTTTTTTAGATAACAAAAACTTATTTTGGTAAATTATAATAATTATTATTACTATTATAAAAATCTATACATTAGGGTGCCTTAAAATAAAGAGGTTATTTTGGTTTACGGGGTCACCTCTAAAAAAGCTATATATAAATATTATACATAAATCTATAAATATATCATAAAAATTATTATTATACTATATATTGCACACAATAATATATATTTCACACATCGTATCTAAAAGCAACGTAAACATTATAACCTGGCATTCTCACACATATAACTGGACGTGATGACAACAAATTTTCTATTAAGATGCATTCTGACTTTCCTGTTGTTGTAACCTGATACGCATGTAAATTTTCTTCGAATCCTAGAGTATACAATTCGTTGTACAAGAAGCACAAACTTCCATTCTCGCTACAAAAAATTCGGTTAATTTCACCAAAAAACGGTAGGCCACAGGATTTATCAAATTTGACAAAAACACACATTCCAACTTGATATCGCGTACCCTTGTAATCTACCCAAGGCACTTCTAAACACGCAGACGCGAAATCAGACGGAAACTCAACTTTCGTCAACTCGCAAGTGTCTTTTAAGTCAGTGAGATCCTCCACAATAGACGCTGGACCTAATTCTAATCTTGCAAAAAATCCTCTTTGACTAACAGACCTGTAAGCTAACTGAAGTTGCTCTTTTAGGGCCATGGTAAACGTAATGTTCTTCCGAGAACACGTAGCTTCAACATGGGTCTTCATAACTCTATTTTTTGATTCGAACTTAAAGGCACTTAAATGAAAAATTGGTCCAGATGTATTTATGACTCTCCCATAATGCACCATGTGGTGGTGTTTGGGTTTCAGCGTGTCCTTAAACAATCTAACATACATTGCATGATGCTCAGAAACCAGAATGTCCAATAAGTCTGTACATTCTCTCTGGATTGAAGGGGCCATCACGATATCAACAATCTTACGAAGAGTACGGTAAAAAAACCAGACTTCATCGTGTGATACTAAATCCCCAACAAGCAGTGGAAAAGAATAAATAAAGGCCATCATTTCAGATGCAGACATTTTCAACGTTTTTCCAGTAACTTCCGTGTTCGTAATAGGAGGAGGTCGATTGGAAAATCCATGCTTTCTGTATTCAAAAGTAGAAATTCTATCATTCAAAACTGCTAGGTCAACTTTCTTCGCAGCTTTTTTAACTACGTGGTAGGTGACATGAGCCATATCATAAGTAAAAGCTCCCTCGGGACCATCGTGCATAATGTCCGCTATACAATTGTTATACACATGAAAATCATCGACCTCATTCCACACAGAAAACTCAATAATGCCAGTTTCTGTCTGACCTAAGAGAACATCATTTGTATACGAATCAATTGATCTTAAATTTTCCTTTCTCTCAAAGCAATCAGTATGGGTTATTTCCTTCAGAGTTTTGCACCAACGGTACAAATATTTGGCACTGAAACTCCCAACATATCCCAACACTTCATTCATGTCTAGATTATCACCCAAAACACCCCCGAATGAGAAATAAATTTTCTTCGTTCCACTTCCAGTTACTACCTCTATCCCATGTTTTTGAAGATGATTAATTTCTTCAATCATGATACGGAAAACCTTAGTTTTTAAAAAATTTTCTGTCATGAAATATGAGCAGTGGAAGAACCACTTTATCTATATAGAAACGATCCTTTTTAGATTTCCAATATTCTCCCTGAATAAAGTTACTTAAACTGGCACTATTTGCTTAACTATTCGCCCATCTGCCCTTTTGTTTTCGACAACATCACGTACAGTAAAAGATTTTCGATATGTAAGATATCCATTGTCAATAAAAACTTCGAGACGCTTGTATTCTGTTTTTAGAGATTCAAACTGCTGGCTTCACAAGTGATAATACTTCCTCAATGAATTCTTTCATGTCCTCTACAATCACTTGAACGTGATTACGCGGCAAATTCGGCGCCGCATAAAGTTCGCCAACGAAGGCAAGTAGTGAGCATTTCAATCTATTACTGATGTCCTTAGGCGACAAAGGAGCAGTCACATCTACTGGATTTTCTAGATTCCTCTCATCAACAAAAGAATCATTAAAAGTTTGTGAAGACTGACTGCTCTCATTAAAGTCACAAGAAGCAATAACAGGGTCACCCACATGCACACAAAACTTATGATACGAAATTAAATGTTTCCGAAATGATTTCCAATCACAAAAGTCCCTGTAACAATTCAGCTCTTAACATTTATAGACCGTCACTGCTTGATGAAAATGATAAATTTTTAAATGCAGAATCAGTGCGTGTATGGACGGAAGCTGTGCACTACACAGTGGATAGTGCGGCATCTTGGAGATTTTTTTTAACAAACGAGGTCTAAATATTCTTTAACTCTCGTTTCTACAGACGGAACTGCGGAGTCCCACTTAGTTTCTATGCCGTATACTGCCTTCTGTAGGAACAGCCACAGGTACTCACTCTGATGTGGGTAAAGTGCGTGAAGCGCATGAAATACCTTAAAACAAACATCAATAGCCCTCAAAGGACTGTCGACCCGATAATAGAAGTCATCTATGTAGACGTAAGAATCCGTAATACTCGCGAAGTCTGTCCCAACTATGATGGGGAACGGCTGGATTGTTCTCTTCGCGGTATTCAGCTTGGCTTTCAAACGTTCGACTTCAGCTACCAATTGGTTCGTAACAGTAACATGCAGAAGAAAGCCGCTCTGCGTGTCCGCAGCAGATGTCCTCCACTTCCCAACATTAATGGGTCCAAATAATTTTGGAATTAGGTTTAGAGCTAAAACTGTGTCCTCTGAAACAATAAAAAATAATTTATAATTTATTAAACATTTTACACTAACACGTGTCACCAACTTTTAATGCAAACGTACCTGTGGTATCATGGAATACTGGGTCTACATTGGACATACATTTGATCCTAACTGCAATTTGTGGCCAATTTTCTATGAGTGCCAACTCACTGCCAGCATATAAATAATTAAAATCAGTTTACAGCTGAAACATTAAAAAAAAGCTTAATGTGTAATAATGCACTCAAATATTGTATGTTTTGCCTTCTGTAAGTTTAAGATATTTTTCTCCCAAATTAGTCGGAGTAGTACTATATCATTAAAAAAAATTTCGACAATAGCAAAAAAGTGTTATCTATTTTTCTGCTTAAAACCTTTATGGCCATTTTTCATCAAAATCGGTGAAGCCAAAGTTTTTCTAAAATTGCTTAACATGCATGCTAAGGAAAAACCAGTCTGATTATTTTTGAAGGAGAAATGCGTTGAAGTAGACAACTGAAGTATATTAAAATGCAACCCGATGAAAATGAATTTTTTAAATATTAACGGAAAGATAAACTTACTAGGGAGTAGCCCCAGGGTTGTCTGAGCACCTTATATTGGTCAAGGTAATTAGTGACCAAGTCAATCCTACGTCGGCTCCCTTGCTTCCTCGAAGGAGTAACTCTCAAGGCATGAATTCGAACAGCAGAAGTTCGATGCCACCTTTCTGTTGCTTCAGTTTCCGGCTCAATACACCTCCTTAGCCAGGTTAAATCTCCATTTAGTGCAGTTTGTAAATCTACAAGAACAGAATAAAGAAATAAAATAAGTGAAAATTGAGGTTTAAAATGAAAATAATACACTAATCTGAGGCACTGCCTCATTAATGTATGGGATTCAGTTAATTTTTGAACTATTTTGCCAACGTCTTCGTAAAAGGTAATTTTTTCTATATAAGTGTAGTTAAAAAATAGTTTTTATTTTTTAATTATCATTTAATGAAATAATAAAATAATAATAATGACGATTAATTACAAATATACTACAGAAATAAAGTTTTGATCCATTTTCCCCCCTCAGCTTTTAACAAATTGAAGTTAGCTGATGGTTGAAGTGAAAATACCTTATTGAGGCTTTGATATCCCAACTTTTTCCTGCCGGCTGATTTGATTTATTTTTCCGGTTTGTACTGTGGACCAATGATGCCAATGTTGGCACCCCGAGCTACTGCGCTTGCGTTAGGGCTCACCGCTCATTGGCCGCACTTGGCGCACGATTCAAAATTACATTAAAAAACAATTCTTGTAACTTAAGTAAATAATTATTAAAATATCCATAAGGATATATACAAATTGTGTAACTCTCATTTCAGGCAAAAAAAATACAACACATATATTATATTAATAACAGTTTATTTTCAGTGAATTCCAAAGACCAAATTATATTTTACAAAACATTCAATTTAAAAAGAAATTTCTTGGAAAAGTGATTGAAAATAATTATTTATTAGTTTTTAATATTTTGTATGTATTTTTCTGGGAATTCATATGATTATATAACCTATAAATACATAAATTACCACGACTGCATTGTAGTTATGCTTTCTTTTTTTTTACTTCAAGCGTCGTTTTGTCACGTCTCAATCGAAAAGAACAATCTGAAATTTTGTTTCAGAATTATCCAAATATTATCACTATTATATTCTGCAATTAGCTTCTATATATCGAGCTGCTGAAATAGCATATGGTATTTAAAAAATGTATGTATTAACAAATATTTTGAGAAATATTAGTCCGTCTTTCAAATTCAATGAAAATAAACTGTTATTCATCAAATATATGTGATATACATTGTTTTCTTGTCTGAAATCAAAAGTTACACAATTTGTATACATTCTCGTGCATATTTTAATAATTATTTATTTAAATTACAAGAATTGTTTTTCAATGTAATTTTGAATCGCGCTTCAAAGGGTAGACAACCAGCGCTCAGTCCTAACGCACGCATGAATGAAAATTATTATCATTTTATTATTGCATTAAATAGTCCCTAAAAATGAAAAACTATTTTTCAATTGCACTTATGCAGAAAAATTATTTTCTAAGAAGATATTTGAAAAATAGAGCAAAAATTAACCGATTCCCATGCATTTGGTCAATTGTTATCCCCTCAGTATTCAACGAAGTGAAGTGAGCTAGTGATTGGAGTGAAAATACCTTATTGTATATGTAGCCGATCATGACTTTTTCTATACATCCCGGCTTTAGTTTAAATGTCGACGGGCATGACTAACCTAACTTTTGGAAGTTGCATTAGGAAGTTATCATTTTATTTTAAGTGACTGGTACGCCCTATTAAATGAATGAAATTTGAAAATTAGGTAAATATTATTTCAATTGGTTTCCTTAATAACAATTATTTAGGCTAATATCGCAAAGCGAATAGTTGCTTTGACAGATAATCAGGTGGCTGACAGCGCGGTTCAGAACTCCACAACACTGCATGAGCCAAAATTCAGTCTCCAAATGATACTTTCCCTTAGATGCCCACATGGGCACCTACGTTCAGAGGAATACATTTGAGACTTGAAAACTCTCTCAAATGATCATTGGGAGCCCAATGAAATTTGAGCTGCAACAAATTTAACACCTGCGTTTTTCTGTGAGAACATGATTGTGTGAAATTTCAGCTTTTATTGAAATAAGAAGAGAACAATATTTTGAAATTTGTCACTTTACTAACAAGGAACCCTTACAAGGTGTCCGCCTCCAATTTTCTTGAAATTTCAATATGTTGTAGGGTACGAAGAAGTAAGAAATAAGTAATTTTTTTTATCGGCGGAGAAACGATTCTAAGGGGTGAAACTGACCCTCGAAGTTCACCCTAAAAATCGAATTTTTTTTTCATATCTCAACAAAAAATTTGAATATTGATATCATTTCAACGGCAAAATATTCGGCATGAAATGCCCATTCGTTGACAATCATTTTTAAGTTAAGGGGTTGCAACCCTTAATTTTTTTAAAGAAAAATTTCCTTTTTTCTGGATTTTTCTTTTATCAATAACTGATTTTCCTTACAAAAATGTGAGGAATTATATTTATGTTATTTTATTCTTAAAAAATTAATCAAGTGATACAACATTAATAGATTCTTTCAAAGCAATATATCTGATTAACATAAGCTAGTTTTAAGGAAGAC
>NC_046666.1:52304403-52305597 GCF_010883055.1 Belonocnema kinseyi
CAATACGCCAATTAGCACAAATGGTAAGTTCCGACAGTGCCTACAAGTGTGCCTACTGGCGGCTAAATGGCAATACCGGTTTCATATGTATACACCTGGTATGGTACAAACCAACGGATGATGATAGGTGTGTTGCAGATAATGAAGAATTGAGTTATGAATACAAAGAGAATGCCGTTGAGTATTGGAGATCGGGTAAAACAAAAAATTTGAGCATCAATACTGTTAGACGGAAGTATAAAAAAGTGTCGTCTGAACGTCAATTACGTCGTTGGGCAAGTCAGATTAATAAAGGTGGTACTTATAAAGAAAAACTAGCTGCAATTTCTGAATTCGTACTGAAATATTTCAAAGAATCTATTAAAGTAGGAAATATTATTCATGACACCGATCTCCAAAAATGGGCATTGCAAGCCAAAAAGAATATACATTTTCATGATATACGTTTTAAAGCCTCAAATTCTTGGTTGTATAAATTAAAAAAACAGCACAGAATAGTGGACAGAAAAATAAATAAATTTATTACAAAAAAAACTTTACGTGATGAGTCAAAATTGAAAGCTGAGGCGGAAAAGTTTGTGCTTGAAACACGAAATTATATCGATGAATATGGAGCGGAAAATGTTTATAACTCGGATCAAAGTGGTTTCGAGTTGGAAATTCATTCAAAACGGACACTAGCAGAGGAGGGAACAAAACAAGTAGAGTGTATTGTTCAATCTACTTCTGCAATAACCCACAGTTACACAATCCAACCAACGATAAATACTGAAGGAGAATTACTTTCACCCCTTTTTTTAGTCATGAAAGAAACATCAAATGAATTCGGACCAACAGTGGAAAAAAATTTATTTAGGCCAAAAAATGTTTATGTTATGGCATCTAAATCTTTTAAATTAACTAAAGGTATGTAGATTTTAAAAATATTAATTTTTCCAATATTCACAGCATACTTCAATTTTCAAAACATTTTAAAACATGGTTGAAAGAAGTTTTCTATCCTAATGTTGGCAGTAGAAGTGTATTACTGCTTGATTCATGGAGCGGACATTGTCCAGAAGGTGTTCAAGAGGCTGCTTCGAAAGATAAAGTGATTCATTTATTAAAGATACCTAAAGGTACGACGGGAAAAATTCAACCTTTGAACGTATTCGGCTTCAGAATATGGAAAAATTTTGTGAGACATTTTTCCGA
>NC_046666.1:52305697-52319780 GCF_010883055.1 Belonocnema kinseyi
GAAAAAGTGTCAATTTGAGAATAAGCACCCCTTAAGATCAGGATTATGATGAAAACCACGATATGCATCAGATTCAGTGGACACATTTCCTCTACAAAATAGCACGAAAAAATCAAATTAAATAAATGTAAAATTTCAGTGATGAAAAATTTCGAAGGAAAAACTTTATTTCTTCTTAAAAAATCAGGGTGATTTGCAAACCCTCAACTTTGAAACAATTGTCATAGAATTGAGATTCCATGCCAAATAGTTTGGCATTGGAACTATATCAATACTTATATTTTACGACGAGATAGAAAGGATTCAGTTTCCGATGGTGAAATTTGGGGGATGTGTTTCCTCCTGAAAACGTATTTTCGCTATTTAAATTGATATTTTTTTATTTTCTACTTTATATCCAAATCTTACACAAAATATACGGAGAAATAATTTTTTTAGTTAACTTTGAAATTGCCCGAGTTTAAGGGTGAAATACCCTTAAACTTACAATCAGTTCTACAAATGAAAATCACGTAACGCGCCAACACTAATTTTTTATTTTATAGTTAAATAAAGAAACGTAGTTTCCAATGGACCTGAAGCAAATTTTTATACCAGAAAATCAACAAACAAAAAAAGGAATATTTCTTTTGAAAAAATTGAGGGTTGCAAACCCTTAATCAAAAATAATTGTCAAAGAATGGGAATTTGATGCCGAATATTTTGCCGTTGAAATGATATCAATATTCAAATTTTTTGTCGAGATATAAAAAAAACTCGATTTTTGAGGGTGAACTTCGAGGGTCGATTTCACCCCTTAGAATCGTTTCTCCGCCGATAAAAAAAATTGCTTATTACTTACTTTTTCGTACCCTACAACATATTGAAATTTCAAGAAAATTGGAGGCGGACACCTTGTAAGGGTTCCTAAGTCTCACGATCCCGGATCGCACTACGTAACCTACACAATCATAGAAAATCTATAAGTTCGGGTTTCAAAATTCCGACATTATTCAATGGTCCCATATTTAGAACTCTTTCGCAATATTTTGAAAATTTTTTAAGCTTATTAAAAAAAATAATTTTTCAAAATAAATAAATTATTTAGGTTTTCTTATGAACCTTAAGAAAATTTGTTATCTTAAACACTTTCAAGATCCTTAAAAAGCCCATGAGATAAAAAGATGGTTTTATAAATTTGATTCAGAATCGTCAATATTAGGTGAATTAAGTTGAAGTTCAACATTTCTCTTCAACATCATTTATGGAATATTAATAAAATATCACTTTTTTAATATCACCCCCATAAGTCTGTTTTATCGGATCCCCAAAAAGAACCACATAAGTGAAAAAATTTGCTTTACGAGCTTTTGACACTAATTATGATTTTTTGTGTGGTTTTTTAAATGAATATTGTTTCTAATACGTAAAATATTTTTTAATACAGATAATTAGATGTTGACATCCATTTTTTAAACAATTTATTATTGTTTTTATCCATTTTTCTTAGAATATATAGATATTCACGTTTTTTCGAAAAAATGTCCACTTTTCGTCCAATTTTCAATTGAAGTGAGATAATAGTTAACTAATGTTAATAAATATAATTTCGTAAACACGTTATTATTATTATTAATAATCCCTTTTAATCATGTTAGAAATTCTGAGGTTTTCTGATAATTTCTGCTTTTTGTCCACTTTTCACTTGGAGTAAGTTAATATTTAATGCAATTAAAAAAAAATTGTTTAAATAAATTATTTTCGTTTACAGCTATCTTCTATGTTAATATAGATACTTGCGGGTTTTCCCGAAATTTCTACACTTTTCGCTCCCTTTTCAATTAGAGTGAAGTAACAATGAATTCAAGTGAAATAACAAAATTTAAGTAATTTATCATAATTTTTAATAATATTCTCTTCTTGGCCCATTTTTTACTTGGTGTAATTTATTAATTAATAAAAAATTTTAAATCTGTTAAAACAAATTATAATTGTTTATAACTATCTTCATCTATTTTAATGCCAGATATGTTAGTGCTGCAGATGTTATAATTAATTAATTATTTGTTAAAGGCTGTTTTAGATTCATTGTATATGCATCTTATCATCAACGAAACTTATTGTTTCCAGGTGAGAGGGTGGGGGACTGGTAATGAAATATGTGCAATCCGAAAATTTTCTTTTACGTTTTGTAATAAACTTCTTGTTGTAAATGGAAAACAACATTTTGGAAAGTCACTTACGAACATGTAAGTCCTACCGCCTATTCTTTAATTTTCCATCCTTTGCTCGTGTCTCTGGTGTAAGATAGCGTATTTGTTTGAACAATTTTATTTAAATATTGGAAAAAAAGAACAATAATTCACATAAAAAATACAATACTATTATAAAAAATGATTTTTGTTGAGTTTCACTTATTATTTATTCATAACTGAAGAGTCAAAGCAAAACTAAAGATTTCAGACAAAAATACTTTCTAGCATTACTCTAAGGGAAGAAAGTTATAAAGAACAATCAATTGTTTAAATAAGCATGTTTGTAAACTTACATGAATTATTACCTCACTAAATAAAAAGTGGACAAGAGTTTAAGAGTTCAGAAAAAAACCCAAAATTTTCTAGCACTTATCTAAGAGAAGATAGTTATAAACAATCATAAATTGTTTAAACAACTAAGTAGGTTCAGTAGAATTACTTGGGACTTAACTCAGTAAGAAGTGGGTAAAATGTTAAAAATTTCAGAAGAAACGGCAACTATCTAGGATTATTAAAGAAGAAAATCGTTGTAAACAATAATATAATTATTTATATAAATAATTATTTTTGTTAAATCTAAATAATTATCATAAGTCACGGCTAAGGAAAAATAGACAAACAGGTGAAGATTTCAGAAAAAAAAGCACAACATTCTACCATTAAGCAAAGAGAATATTATTAACAATGATAATTGCTAAAAAATGGCTAAAAACAATAATAAATTGTTTAACAAATTGATCAAAAAATCTAGATATCAGTGTGAAATGCTCGTTTATGCCAGAAATAACTTGCATTAGAAAACCTGAAAAAAGTCATAATTAACGCCAAAAACTTGCAAAACTCATTTGTTCACTTGTGGGTTCTTTTGGGACCTTATAAAACAGACTAGTGGTGTTGATATTTGAAAAGTGATATTTTATTTGTATTCATTGGATAATTGTTGAACACAAACACAAAATTTTGTAATATATGTTTTGTCTACTGGTCTAAGATTTCCAGGCTGAAGATTGATATCCAACAGTCTTCCTGAAGGTTCTTGTATTACCTCAAATTCAAAGCCATCATGAGTTAGATACCATTTTTCATTGGTGGGATTGAGTTCTTTTGGTACGGCTTGAAAAAATGGAGGTTTGCGATTTAAAAAAATCAATCTTTAAAGCTTTTAAAACATTTTTAAATCCAAATTATTTATTTTTGTAATGTGTAGGATGTGACAACTTAAAATTGTAACCGCTAAACTTCAAAACACTTGGAATTAAAAATAATCATAATTAAATTTTAAAAATTAGATACATGATTGCAAATTCCAAGCATTCGTAATTAAAACATTTAAAGTCTAAAATAAATTTCAAATCAAAATATGGTTAAGTTCTGAACGATAAAATAAACAAACATTTTTTACTCATGACTTTGTAAAGCAGGAAAAGTGCAAAATTTGTTGTTAATTTATATTGTGAATAATTTATTATTGAAGAACAATTATAAAGCATAATTGAAATTTCAGTTGGGACAATATTTATGGGTAAAATAGAAATCTCGAAAAATATTTTGTTCATTGGAACTTTTAGAACTTCAGTTACATAAAATAAAAGCGTTTTTGAGTCTGTTTGTCACGAGCGGTCAGTTTTTCGGATTTTTTGATCACTCATCACGGGTTGACGATGAAAAGAAAATTGTGATTCCTAATATTTCATTAGAGATTGGGTTTAGAACCCAGGATCTCTAAACTGAATGATCGCGTGATTCAAAATATTTTCCTACTTGTAGCTTGATGGAGGGTTTTCAAACTCGCTACAAGAACGATAATGCTTCACAAGATTGTGATATTGCATGGGATTGAAAAAGATTGAATATATGTGAATGAACATTTTTGTGTGAGAGTGTTAGAGTTCTTATGGATTTTATTGAATTCAAATAGGTTTTTATAAATTTTATGGAGATTGCATCAAATTGCATGGGCGATACGAAAAAATATTATGGAACAATTAATACAGAGCTATAGACCTCTAATGATTTTTTAAATAATTTTTTCTCTATTTTAGGAAATTCATTAGAGAAAATCATTATATTGGAAACGATTATAAGATAATCAGCAATCAGTATTGAACTGATTAATAGAAAAATATTGAAAGAATAAATGTAAAAAGGATAGAAACTATCTTCAAAATACATAGATATATCAATCAGTAGAAATTTTTTTAAATTCCTCGAAAATAAAATTATTTAATATTAAGTAAAGTTCACTAGAAATATGTTGAAATTGCTTGAAATGTTTAAAATCTACTAAAACCTTTATAATAATTGGAGGTCCCATACAATCCCTTAAATCGTATGAAATTTTTTGACATCCGTTAAAATTTTTTAAGAATCCATTAAAATAAGTATGACTCATTTTAAATCCTTTAAAAATAAATTAACCTGAACTTGTTTGCTAAATTTCTCTAATGAAAACCGTATAAATCCCTACACATATTTGAAATCCCTAGAAATCTTTAGAATCATTAGAATTCCCCTATAATTTCATTCACTTGTTTTCTCCAAATTTCTTTAGAAATTCCTTTAAATCTTTGCAATTCATAAAAAATTCTATGAAATGGCTTTAAATTTCTTGAATCTTTTCAAATCCTTTAGAATTCCTTGAAATCCTTTGAAAACTTTGCTTGCGAAGTCGTAAAAATCTATTTGAAATTAGTGGAAATCAGTTGAATGTCCTTGAAAATTTAAATTAGATTAATCTTTTTCATTAAATTTCTCGAAAACCCCGTTGAAAGACGTTAAAAGTCCTTAAAATATTGTAAATTGATAAGAATCTATTGAAATTGACTTGAGTTTTATTTATTTTCAAAATCTTTGGAAATCTTAGAAAATTCGCTTGAATCCCCTTAAGTTCTTCTAAGCGCTTTGAATTCTTTGGAATCCCTTGAAATTCCTTGGAATATTTTTCGGAATATATATTGTTTAGAAATTCTAAAAATCCATTAAAATAAGTAACAGTGATTTGAAATGCTATGAACACGACTAAAATTGAACTCATTCATTGAAACATAAAAAAACAGTTCAAACCCTTAGAAAGCTTTGAAAGCCCTTAAAATTTCCAGAAATGTTTGGAAATCTTTGGAATTCTCCAAAATTCCTTGAAATGTATCGATATCTTAGAAAATCCTTGAAATCCGTGAAAATATTTTGTAATCTCTTGAAAACCGATGAAATAATTTAGAATGACTTAAAATGTTTCAAAAAGGAGAATTAAATGTTTTAATTACTGGTCAGTGTTTCTTGCCTAGTTCTGAATTTTACAAAGAACATGTTGTCGGTACTGAAGGAACGTTTTGATTGACTTTCAGATTACATGTTTTCATAATTTTTTAAGAGAAACTAATTTGCAACCAAAGAAAAATTCATTTAAGGCCATGTGACGAGTGGGTTGTGACCAAACTCCTACCTTACCGCCACCTTTCTTATTTATTTTCCAACTTATTTTCACACGAAATGTCACATTGAGTTCAAAATTTGGGATAATAGATAAGAAGCACTAAGAAAGGTGGGTCTGGTCCTAAAGTTTAATAATCATGAAAAAAACACAAAAAAATTATTTACAACAAAAAACTTTTTTTACAATTATACAAATTTAGGATCAGTCCCATCATTCTTAGTGCTTCTTGCTTAGTATCCCAAATTTTCAACTCGATGTGGCGTTTCGTGTGAATATAAGTTGGGACATAAAAAAAGTGGCGGTAAGGTAGGAATCTGGACACGTGACCCACCCATCACATGGCCTTAAAGAAAAGTAGATTTGTTAACCAAATTGGAATGGTTAAATGTTCAGTTGAAAAAATTATGTTTAACCAAGAAATCGAGTTCCCAACAAAATAGGTTAATTTTAAACTGTAGAAATCAATTTTCAACTAAAAAAATGTCAAGCAAAAATGGAATAGTTAAATATTTAACGCTTAAAAATGGTATATTCAACAAATTAGTTCAATTTTCAAATAAATAAATCCCTTTTAAACTAAGAATGATAAAATTAAGACCAAACATGTTATAGTTACATCTGCAATAAAAGATACATTTTTAAGCAAGTAGCTCATCTTCACATTAAGGGCATGTGAGCATGTGATAAGGGTGATAGGGCATGTGAAGGGCTGCGTAGAGTATAGTTTCCAAATCTAGATTGCTTACATCACTTGTAATTATTTTTAATATTAGTGGAGTAAATTCATGATCACGAGCACAATAGGAACTTTCATAAACATTTTCAAGTGAATTTAGTGTTCAAAGTTTGATGTAAAAACGACTGTTCAAATTTTCGAACACACGGAGAAAAATGGATGGTTAAATGTAGATGTTCAAAGGGTAAGATTGTAGCACCTAATATCTAGATATTCATGTCAAACATTTACTATCTTTTTGAGATGTTAGGCGTAATTTTTTTTATGTTAAACTGAAACAGATTCAGATGTTAAAACTGTTCGAGCGCATGCGCATAGCGCATTGGAATTTCACGACTATATTTGACCACTATATATTTTCGATATTACAATTACGGAGTATTACAATTTTGGAACATTTCCAAATAATCAAAATTAACTATCCTTACATAAAATTGGATCGCGATTTTTTTCTGTCCATAGGAGGAAACAATGATTTTGAGTTGCAGGTTTATTGATTCAACACATTTGACAAAATGTTAATAAATTTAAAATAAAACTTGAGTTTAAGTAACTTAAAATAGATATAATTTTAAACTCATATTACAGATTATTCGTTCTTTGATTACTTACCCCTTTTTTATTTTAAATTTAAAATATTGAACATAACCTCAATTTGACTGAATGTATCATCTAAGCGACATTTCATACCATTCATCTGTTTTCCTTCGTGTACGAACATTAAATTTTTATTTTAAATTCACAAATAATTTATCAATCAATTCCTTAAATTACCATAAATAAGTAAACTGCTGTAATATTTACAGGCGTTATTTGACATAACCATACATGTAATATCCCGGATATTTCAGCTGAACATTTTGGATCTTAGAGAGTACCATGTGACTTTTTAAAATCTACAGATGCTAGCTTTGAACATCTAGATTGTTGTCCTATAGTTAAACATAAAATATGTTAACGCTGAACATCTAGATGTTACGTTTGAACATCCATTTTTCTCCGTGCACCTGACCTCTTTCGTTGTTCAAGTCCATTGTTGCATGGAAGGAATCTGTTGGATGTAACACTGTTTGCTGCTAGTGCAACTCAGGTTCAAGAAAAAGAAATATTTTCCGAAAATGTGAAATAAATTTCGAGATTCAGAACAATTAGATTCATACAGGATAATATGCAATATATTCGTATGTGATCTACTTTAGGATTATTAAAATTTGAAACTCATTTCGTCGGGTTAACAATGCTATTCATAATTATTACAACTTGTTTTCCTTGTCAAAATAGATAGATATTTTAGTTGAAGCAATGTTTTTTCCTTGTTTTTATTAGTAAGTTGCACCTTGTCAATACAACTAGGTTTGCAAAGTTGTCGCTTGTCCAAACTAGGTAAAATAGTTGATACCTTGTATGCAGGTACAAGGAATTTTTTTCGGTGTGGGTAATGATAGCGAACATGTTAACGGACCTCACCGCAGACTTTTTTGTAGGTTAATTAAAAAAAAAAATTATTTTGCTAAAGATGTGTGTTTGTATGTGTGTATTTCGAGGTTATGTGTGTCCGGCAGGGAGCTACATTATCGGAATGAGAGAGAGTCGAAAAACGATCCTAACCTCAAAATAGTGCACATGCATAACATTTTTATTTATCACAATACACATTTTTTTGTTATTATCCCTCAAAAAAGAATCCAGGGACTCCGTTATGATATCTACTAGCATCTCCGAATTCAGTTAAAAAATTGTAATTTTTATGGAAAAAAAGCCGGGGGAACTGTACCCGATTGATTACACGACGAAGTATCATATGTCCTTAAGTAATTATATTTTCAACCAAAAAAGAAATAGTTACATTTTGATTTAATTTTGATGGTTGAATTTCCTGGACAAAAAAACGAATTTTCGAAAAACATTTGTAATTTTAACCTGATATTATGGCACTTTTTAGTTTTCCCCACGAAAATTATAAAACGTTTGAATACTTTTACTTTTAAACGTTCTTTCAGCTAGTAAATAATGTCATAATAATGACATTCAGAACTAGGCTAGCAAAACTGACCAATACCTGGAATATTAATTCTTTTAAGCTGAATGGATGACATTTTCACACTAGAATAGTTAGCACTACCTAGCGATTGGTAAACTTCTCTGTTAGGCTTTAGATACAAAAAAAATCTTATGTAAAATTCATTTACCTGAATGTGTATCACGAGCGCTGTAAAGTGGAAGATGAGAATCCAAAATTACATTACTGTCTGTTACAAATGCCACACACCATCTTATGCCTGCATGATAAAGAGATGGTTTTATAGTTGATACTTTGTTTAGTTTCCAGAACTGGAATACCTTGCCTTTGACCTTGAAGCCTGCATCTGACCGGTACAGCCATATCTTCATGTATATAGAATTATAGATAGACCTGATCCGTTAATTCCCGGCAAAGAATTTACTTCTACAAAAAATAAAAAATATTGCGATTTAAAGAGGATTACAGTCAATCTCAATATTTAGTACTTAATAGTTCTAAACTGAATCACTGAAAATAAAACAGTTTCAATTTCTTAATACACTTAACTCCCGATATAATTAGCCCCGGTTTACGATATTCCTAGAATCGATGTCCTCGGTAGTATTCTTGTGAGGGGTGCCGCGGGACCGAGAGAGATGCGGTGTTTAGTCAAGTGTTACAAACAGCGTGAGAGCCGCACTCTCAGCATATTAGTTGCATTTGGTTGCGCCATGCGTCCACATCTAACCGAAACGGTTAACTCGATCCTGTCTTTTCACGTTTGAATTCCCCCGAGTTAGGAGCAAGGCCACTGTAAGCCATGCCCGAAACTGTTCTTATATCGAGAGTTGAGTGTAGTACTTGAGTTTAGAGGCTTTATATCTTTTGCATTTGTTTCGCTATATTATTATTCCATTAGTTAGCTTGAAGCTTCTTTTACCCTTGATCGAATATTTTCCTTTTATCCTTCTTTGCCGTGCAATTATCAAATTAATGTTTTAATTGCATGCATTTTAGATAGTTCATATCTGAGAAATTAAAAAAAAGTGTGGAAAAGTTTATTCACAAAACTTTGGGAACTTGAGACTTATTTTAAATACGTTCCTTAAGTAATGACCAAATTATCAATCGAGCAGTAGATTTATTTTGAATCGAAGCACTATAAGTTCATGCTTTTTCCAAAATAAGGCGAAAAATTAAATCTTTATTAATGTATTGATATTACTACAAGCCATTGGCAAATGACCAAATAAAAAGATATACAAATACAATCCGTGAAAGGAAGGACAGAAATCGGGTAACTGCGGAATTTATAATATTTCAGAATATTTGTGAATATTTAGGAATACTTTGGAATATGTAGGAATATTAGAGAATATTTGTGAATATAAAGAATGTTAAGGATATGAAAAATATCTGGAAATATTGAAAGAATATATGGAAATATTTATTCAGTTTTTCAGCAATATTAAAGTGGTCGACCCATCGGTAGATTCGAAGTCATGCGCTCTGATTGGCCCTGTTTTCTAAACTGCATTTAAAATTTATTCAAAAGAGAAAGTATTATGTTTCTCTGATAAAATGTTAAAGAATAACATTGATTTATTTTTTATGTAAATTTTTAATGAAATTCGAATAGAAGACCCAATTAGAGTGCAGTCTGCGAATTCTGGGTTCTTCATCTGGCAGGACTGACGTGGTGTCAAGTAGAGTAAGAATATTCTTTAAGTGCCACATTTTTGGAATTACACTCCCCGGAAGTGGTTCCAGTGAATTTTAACTTAACATTTTTAATTCCAAAAATGTATGATATTTCATATATTGACAATAAGAATTATATTATATTAGACATACTTACTACGAAAGTTAATGAAAATTTCGATTGTGAGGAATAGATTCCTGAAGTCGATCTTCATTTTTTCATGATTGGTTTCGTAAGTGACAACCGAGAAATCTGGAATATATTCACAGCTATATATACCAAACAATTTCCGTTTACTCATGTGTATGATAAGCCACAGAATTTACGGAAACATTAGAACTGAGAATGTGTGTATACCATGTGTTAGAGGCGATAAAATATCTTTACCGCCAAAACAAAACTGTCACGATTACGAAAATTTCCTAGTCCTTGGAATACCTGACCAAGATTTGCGGAACCAACCACCGCTGCTTGGAATCTGTTAATTTTACTGATAACATGTCAGGATCAGCGGACAAAATTTCTGTAGATGTCATGACTCATTTCACGAGCACTTTGTTTCCCGTTAGCAAACGTATATGCTTCCTCATAGAGGAAGCATTTGTGATTTTTTTAATAATAGACAAATAAAAGTTTTCATTTTCCTCAATTTAAGAATAGAAATTTAAAAAATAGAAAATCACAAAATAATACCAACAATTTTTAAAATACAATCACAAATTAGAAAAATCAAATTTTGTATTTAAAATAGTAATTTTTCGGTCTCAAAAAGAGAAAGGGGAAGTTATATCGTACCCTATCTCTTTTCCAGCTTAATGCAAATTTAATTTAAGATTAAGTTTTCAATTTAAAACATTTACTTTTAACCAACCAATAATGATTAAAACATTAAAATTTTCTTTTTAAACTAAATTACTTTCACTTTTACTTTTTGTTAATATTATAGGTATTAACAGTACAGGTTAGAAGTATTTTATTTGAAAATGTATGATCAAAATGTCTTTTCTGTTAAAATATGGTATTATGAATGAGCATAACTTCCTCACTCTTCAATAAAGTGTATTCATATTATAGGTCAATCAATTTGCATTGAATCAAGGATTACTTTACGTTACTGCATCAATTTTGAATTATGTTAGTGAAATAAATTTTACTATAAAAAACCGTTTTTGAATTCCTAAAGAAATTTCCAAGCGAATATTTGATTTTTCAATGGAATTTTCAACCTAATAATTAAATTTTCTATCAAATAGTTTAATTTTCTCATATGACAAAGCTAAGTTTTCACTAAAATAATTGCACGGCTCGTAAGTATTAGCACGCCTAGGGCTCTCAACTGTAGGTTCAATCGTTAATCTATATCAAATATTAAATTATCAACAGTTAATCAAATATTAAAAATTATCATTTTTTGGTAAAAAATTAATATTTTTGACTAAAATATTATTTTTTTGTTTGAAGATCAGTTTTTTTAAATGAATTTTTTAAATTAAAACTTTAAATATTCCATTTTATGTTACGTTTTTTTTATAGAAATTTAATTTTCTTGGATGAAGATTCATCTAATTGGTTGAAAATTTAACTCTTTTGTTAGATTTTTTTTATTTTTTTGTAGAAAACTTATTTCTCTGAAAATAACAATATAGATATAAAATAAAAAATACCCGGGTGGAAATTTAAGTAGGGCTGCGGCCGGGGTTTCTGGTTGGAATCCGACCAGCATCGTAACGCTGCGCTGGCCAGCGTCCGGTCATGGAGCATGGCCGGGAGCTGGCCGGGGAGCCCGACCGTGGACCGGATTGGATCAATTGGTGCTTTACTAGATCAATTTGATTCTTTTTAACTGCAGAATTGGAGCATATTAATATATGAAATTCCACACGCCCGGCACACAGACAACATCAACTATTTTCTCGTAGTCGTTGAGAGACAAAACAAAGTATTTAAAAATAAATATTAAATGATTGCGAGTATTTTGACTTTAAATATTAATAGTCCTGTTTAGTGTAAATATTACATTTTTAAACATTATATTACAAATAAATATTCTTACGCTCCGGGTTATCGAACTTACATATCTATACCTAAATGTAACGCCTAGCAGTCGGGAGTGCTAATCAGTGCGCTAAACCGATAAGTTGAAACTCGTTGAAAAAGCCATACTCATAAGCTACAGTTCAGAATAGTTAAGTACCAAATTTTAAGTTCTCTTTTTCGAATTATTTATTATGCGACGTTATGTAAATATAAAATACACGAACTTTTAACAGGAGTATCAATAAAATACTTTTTAAATAAATAATTTTAATCGATTACAATTTTTCTTCGCGTGATATTTTGTTTTTTCCGGTTGTAAACTACTTGACAACTTTTTACAATGACAAGAAATGTAATTTTTTATGAACCTTTAAATTTTTTAACGATGGAACTCAGAAATTTGATCGTGTATGTTGACAATTTCTTAATAATATAATTTTTTTTACTTTCGGGTAAGGTTTGGTTTTTAGGTGTTTTATACTATTATACAACGTTTAAGATTAATATAAAATGTACACTTTTTCTGAACATTTGTAATTTTTCATGAAGATGGAAGTTATAATTTTTTTCTTGGAAAAATGTAAATCATATATTTTAAAGAAATTTTGAAAGGACCCCGCAGCAAATGTACATGAAATGGCTTTCGGTCGATTTTGATTCAACGTCGTAAAATTGTAGTTCTCAATGTCTCGATCAAAAGTGTTATGGTGCAAAATTCCGAAAGTGGACAGTTTGCGAGGCAGAGAGGGTTAAACATCCAACCATTCTAAGAAACATTACCAAATATCTTGAAAACTGCAGCTCTGCGAGAAAAAGTTCCCTATGACAGTTATTGGGCTCTAACGGGGAAGTGTGAAGAAAGTCATGACCTTAAGACACAGATCATTTTTCAAGGTCATTCAATGTGAACTTGTTATTTATTGTTAATATTCAGCCAATAAAGACAAGATATGGCTAGATAATGACTAAATCTCGCTCATCTCTTGCCTTCATTGGCAAGATAATGACTAACTCTCGCTCATCTCTTGCCTTCATTGGGTAGATAATGACTAAGTCGCACACACGACTTGCCTTCATTGGCTGGCTGTTGACTAAGTCATCCTGATTTCTTGCCTTTATGGGTTCTATATTGATTTCCTCTTTATATCTTGTCTTTATTGGCTAAATATTAGCAATAAATGACAAGTTCACATTGAATGACCTTGAAAAAAGACCTGTGTCTTAAGGCCATGACTTTCTTTGCATTTCCCCGTTAGAGCCCAATAACTTTCATAGGGAACATTTTTTTCGCAGAGCTGCAGTTTTCGAGATATTTGATAATGTTTCTTAAAAGGGTTGGATGTTTAACCCTCTATAACTCGAAAACTGTCCATTTTCGGACTTTATGCCCCATAACACTTTTGATCGAGACATTGAGAACTACAATTTCACGAAGTTTAATCAAAATCGACCGAAAGCCATTTCATGTACATTTGCTGCGGGGTCCTTTGCATAAGGTAATTTTAAAATCACGCCAAAAAACTCGTTGTTTCGAGGCTTTTGTAATTTGCTTTTTATATTGTATATTAGATATTATATCCCGTGTGGAAAAATTTCGGGGCGCTGGCAAGGCGCTGACCAGATCGTCTTGTGTCTGGTCAGACGCTGGACAGACGGTCTAATAGCGCCGCTGGCCAGAAGTGTAATGTCTAAATCATGAGATGGACTAGATCAGACGGCGCTAACCAGCCGCTGATTAGCTCGTCCAGACTAGACAAGCTGATCAGACGCTGGCCAGACGTGTAACGCTTTTGCCAAGCGATGTTCTAGATTGGACCGTACGGAAAGATGAGGGAAAAAGGTATCAGAATTTTACAGATATAGTCTCTGTGTAATAAAAGACCTTATTAATATATTTTACACATTATAGTATATATACAGGATCATATAAAGTATCGGA
>NC_046666.1:52319811-52320695 GCF_010883055.1 Belonocnema kinseyi
CCCCCCCCCCCCCCCTATTAGCGAAAATATGCGTTTTCGTGAGAAATGTTTCAGACAAAAGTTTGAGGGTTTTGGACGTGGATCTGAATGGTGACCTTGAAGCTGATCTTGGCGTTGACATTCAAGGTTATTTCAAGGCCAAATTTTATTTTTTAAATGGAAACCCCATTTCTCATGATAAGACCATCTCGCTTAACTGGCCGGATCCACAAACGAACTTTTGTTTGAGGTGTGATAAGAACATCTCGCCTTAGCTGGCTGGATCCACATGCGACCTTTTTTTGTGGATTGACGAGACCATCAATGCAGTTCGCTTCTGCGGGCCGAATCCACATAGAGTTTGTTTTTTTGTGGACTGATGAGACCTACGATGGATCTCGCCTTAGTCGGCTGAATATGGATACAATGTTTAACTTTTTTTTTAAACGCATATTTTCGCTGATCAGCCATCTAGACCTTGTTGATTTCAAATCGTAGCTTTCAAATTATTTCTGTCTTACGGTCCAATCGTAAATCGAAAATAAATATGAGTCAAAAAAACATGTTCTTCGAAGCTCAGATATTTATTTAATAGAAAAAACTCCTTTTAAACTTCCTGAGGTTTAAATAAATATCAACTGTCGAAGAAGGGATTGAGTTGTTTCATCAAATCATTTTACAATCTAGACCTTGTTTGAGTTTACACGTCCCTGGAATGACCCCGAAGGTCATTTTCCATTGTCAGTTTCCATTTGAAAAATAAAAGTTGACCTTGAAATAACCTTGAAGGTCACCGCCAAGGTCAGCTTTAAGGCCACCATTCAGATCGTCGTCCAAAACCCTGAAACTTTTGTCTGAAACATTTCTCGCGAAAACGCATATTTTCGCTGATAGGGGGGGGGGGC
>NC_046666.1:52320795-52326041 GCF_010883055.1 Belonocnema kinseyi
TTAATATTAGAAGCAATTTGTCTAAATGCTCATGCTTCATTCCTATCTGCATTGCCCATCCGCGTAATTCATCTGTTTCCCGGACTCATAGAATATGTGAGCTCGTAGTTTCTTCACTCCATTCGGAATTAATAGTTTTTGACATACTTCAGACTTCACTGTCCTTTCCGTCTTCGTCTACTCCGTAAAAATCGTCAAAAGGAGCTGGAGGATCATCAACGGAGTCCACATCTGAATTATTCTGAATATCTGAAGGATCCGCACCGGATAAGGGGTTACTGGATTCACTCCCAGGAGAATTACTAAGCTGTAGATCAGATGTAGAAACGGTAAGATATCAGCCATATCAGCAAAAACCGTTCGTATTTTTTGATTAGGTTGATTTTATTGAATTTTCGAAATATGTAGGGGTGCGTGGGGTGAGTTCCACATAAGATATGAGGATGAAACTTTTTTGCTGCTTTTTTGGCATCAACTGAAAACCTTATCAGCAAAAATTTGGCGTATTTTTTAATTAGGTGGATTTTATTGAATTTTAGGGAAATTTAGGGGTGAGTGGGGTGAGTTCCATATGCGCTGAAGGGTTGAAACTGGTTGAGGCAGTTCTTAGGGTTGTACGCGACTATTTTTTACTGTAAAATGGCAGCTTTCGTACGTTTGAAATTTTTTTTTCGTCATTCGTTAACGTTAGGAACTTCAAACTCATATTTCGTTCGAGTTCATCCTCTGCAGGTAATGAAGAGCTGATTCTGAGACGATTCTCTTTTTCACTGGTCCCTGTTTGAGGTTTCGATAAACTTTTAGGAATATTTGTAAGATTATTAAATCATTAAAATAATTGATGAATCCAATTAATTTTTTTAATTTATCAATTTAATTATTTGTCTCTTGTCATTTGCGAACAGAAAATTTGAAATTCGATATTTTAAATTTATCTCCTGTTTCAAAGTAAGAAACAGGTAGTGTATCTTTTATCCTTTGCGGACTGTACGTGGAGTTAATCGCAGGAGAAGTAAAAACGAATCAAAGTCGACCTGGAAAGGAGTTTTAGAGTCACGGAAAATTCCTTAACCGTAGAGAGTGTGTTTTACTTTTCATATACATTGGTATTTTAAATTTCATACTATTCTTAACAGTATTCAATGTTTCGATTAATTTCACGGAATAATTGTAAGATTATTAAATCATTAAAATTACTGATGAATCCAATTAATATCTCAATTGATCAATTTAGTCATCTGTCTCTTGCTATTTACGAATAGAAAATTCGACATTGTTAATTTATCTTGAGATGAAAAATAAAAAAAACATTTAGTGGACTGGTATCCGTGTCGGAATCTACGTGGAGTTACTCGTGAGTTGCAAATCGAGCCCGTCTTTTTCTTAGATCATGTTTGTCCATCTTCGTTTTTATTGAAAATCTGACTAGAAATAGATTCAGTGCGATGTAAAGACATATATAAAATCTGCCTCTCTGGTCTTTTGTAGGTTAGGTTGCAATTTAAGAAGGAATCAGTTAATCTTATCTCATATAAATGGATATTATATTGCTCAGCAATTACCAAAAAACAATGTGCATACAAACCTAGATATGTGTTAATCTAACTTCAAGACAAAAATTTCCTGCACACTTTGAAATTCATTTCGGTTTTCCCAATCATGTATGTGTGCTGCGGATTACACCATACACTGTCACGACAGCACTTGATATTTTCAACCGAGAGATTGAACCGAACTTTTTACCAGTATTTTATTATTCTTACTCCACAGAGCTTGATAAGTCTTTCAGGCTTAAAGTAATCCTCATCAGTTTAAGGATAATAGGCAGGGAGTGAAATATTGTTTAAATACCGCTTGTCATTGCGACATCACATGTTTTCATAACTCGAAAATTGTGGCTTGTAAGGGAGCAGAGATTTGTGAAAAATATACTGCTTATAATGGCAAATACATTTTCTTATGAATGTATGTATTTTCTATGATTCTATATGTAACAATAAAAAAAAATGTTATAAAAATGTAACACGTGAAAAATAGAAAAGTTTAATCAAATAACGCGATGGTGTAAGATTCTTAACTCTATTAAAATAACAAGGTCATATTCTTCAATCGTAAGCATGATGCAGCGTTCGCGATTTAAAACTGTTGCCTTCGAATTGTTTAAACAATTTGAAGAAAAATTAGGCTTTTTCAGACTCTTGAAATTACAATGAATCAGTGGACTTGAAATTAATTATAGATTGCGTGACGAGGGTCAAAAGGCAACGATTTCTAAGGAATGTTTATGTAAATACTTGATGTGGCAAATCTAGAATATAACTTGAAAATTTTTTTTTGGTAATTTCATTAAACATAAAAAATTTTTTTTTAGGGTTATCATTGCTAGAAATTTTACTTCTAACGATGAAAAAAATGCAAAAAGGTGTGTCTCGAAACATGATCCAAGACACTTCTTGTTTGGCCTTTTAAGGGGATTTCTTAAGACTTTAAGGGATTCCAAAAAATTGGAATTCGGTTGTAAAAAATGTCTTAAATTTTATAAGATTTTGTAGGACTTCAATGATTTTATTGAATTTAAAAATCATTTAAGGTATTATAATAAATTTAGAAGGATTTCTGAAAATTTCATTTAATTTTTTAGATTTTCACGGGATTTCGAAGATTTCAAGAAATTTTCAATTATCTTTCGCAATTCAGTTAAATTAATTTTTAATTGCCCCTGAATTCTTAATACCTTATCCTAAATTCTTTCAAGCTCTTTACAGTTTTTTCCAATTCTTTGAATTTGTTGAATAAACTTGTATTCTTCCAAATTTACTCAATACTAATCAATCTAATGGTTTTGTTCGTTTTTGGTTTAGTGTATCTTGACGTCTTTTAAACTTACCTTAAATTCTTAGGCATTTATCAAATTCTTTGGTAATTATCAAATTCTTTTGAATTCTTGAAAACTCACTTCAAATTTACTCAATTCAATGCTTTTTCCATAGTATTGATTTTCTTTCAATTCAATTGAATTTTTGTTTAATTCATTTCAATTCTTATTAATTTCATCACCTTCGTCAAGTAAATTAGGCGATGGGCATCCCTGTTAATAATAAATTTAAATTAACAATTATTTTATCCCACTTTATAAAGGATTCTAGATTGAAAATTTTACAAGATTAGAATTTTGGTTTTCAAACATTTATGGTCAGGTAAAATGAAAAATTATTAAGGGAAAATCAGGGAATTTCTGAAATGAAGTTTTGAGTCCATCCTGTTGAATGAAAGAATTTAAAACTATGTAATTCAGGAATAATATATTTTATATTTATCAATGGAAGTATTGATTTACATCCGTCAATATATAATTTATTACAATAAAGAATTTTCCTTTGCTTTGAAAATGAAACTAATTTTTCGAGATGCAAAGTAATTTATAGGCAATATCGTTTAGATATGTTAAACGAATTTGAGGTTGTTAAAAATAAATTTCGCTAAATGAAATATGCATTAAAGATACTGCAACTTATGCATAATGCAGAGTTCGACTAAAACTCGCAGTTAACACGGAAGAGAGTTGCTCGGAAAATAAGCCTTTTGCTTTATTTCTTACAAATGAATTACAATATTACAATCTTACAATATTGTCTCTATATATTACACGTTTGGAGAAATTTAATCACAAAATTGATCAAAAATGTTATTTGATTTTTTGTATACATAGTATTCGTATGTAAATTTTTCGTTAAAAAAATGAATTTTTAATCATAAAATATGAATTTTCAGAAAAAAGGTAATTCTCAGTAAAATATTTTAACCTTCAAACAAAAAAAATTATTTTCGACTAAAATATGAATGTTGCACCAAAAAAAAGATTTCTTAACCAAGTGATTTAATAACCAGAATTTTCCAAATCAAAAAAGTTGAATCCTCAAACTGAGAAAAGATTAATTTTATAGCTAACAGTAGCATTTTTATTCAATAAAGATGAAATTTCTGCTATAACAGATGAATTTTTCAATAAAAAATATAAATTAAAAAAAAATTTAATTTTCTTCTCAGAAAGATTTTATTTTGGCTTTTCAACATCAAAATATAAGTTTTAAACATAAAGTAAATTTTCTGCGAAAATTATACTTGATTTTTCAACCTAAAAAGACGATGCTTCAACGAAACACTTGAATTTTTAATCAAAACGGATACATTTTTTGAAAAACCTTTAGAATTTGTAAACAAGCAGTTGCGTTTTTATCCAAGAAAGATGCAATTTCTATACTAAAATAGAAGAATTTTTAAATCATAAGAGAAATCATAAAAAAATAGTTGAATTTGCACCAAACAAAGATTTCAGTTTAACTTTTTAGCATCAAAATATGAGTTTTAAATAAGAAAGAAATTTTCTATGAGAATAGTTGCATTTTTTACACAAAAACATGAATTTTCAACGCAACAGTTGAATTAAAAAAAAATATTCAAAACCAAATTATTGAATTTTAAACCAAATCGTTGCATATTTATCGAAGAAATATGCAATTTCTAGAAAAGTAGATGATTTTTAAAAATAAAAAAAGAATTTCTCGAAGAACAATTAAATTCTCAACCAAAAAAGGAAAATAAATTACGAACAAGAATATTATATCAGAGTTACCGCAAATATTCATTTTTAATTTTCTCTTATCTCCCACTGACCAATTTTTCATTTTCTCTGCCCATATTAATATTCAAAGAGCAAAACCTTAAACTTCGACCATTTTTAACTTAGAGTCATTTATACAAGAAATAAAATACTTTCAAAATAAAATTCAAAAAATGTCAAATTATTCTAATTGTCAGTCTAAAGTTATAGAAATTCTTCGACTTTTCCCGGACCAATAAAATTCCCTGACTTAAAAAAAATGGTTGTTAGATATTTGTAATTTTCAGAAACCGCTTCTGAATTCAAATAAAAATTTAGTCAATTTACGATAAAAGTTACTCAATTTCGTTTTTAGCAACCTAATTTCGTATATTTCAGTAACTTTAGTATCTTAAATGTGTCAGAATTTCCCCAAAATTTCTCATAGTGTAGGTGACACAGCATACCTATTCAGGAATCAAGTTTCGTGTGCGGTTTCTTACTTTACCATCAACCGCAGCTTTACCGACTGATGTACCTGAAGTTCCGAACGTTTAAATGAACGAAACATTTTCCCCCATTTCTATTTTTCCCATAAATATTGTTCCAACTCTAATTTAAAATATGCATTATAATTCTGTTCCAA
>NC_046666.1:52326141-52333379 GCF_010883055.1 Belonocnema kinseyi
TCACTGTTATTTGTATTGCAAAGTCAGCAGTAAAAAATGTCGTTCATTTGAACGTTTCTAACTTCAAGCACATTACCGACTGCTGAATAAAACTGTCTGCAATCACGTAGTGCTGAGATCGTCATCCAGAATGTCCAGAATCTCCTTGGACCTTGTGTAGATTCCAGTTTGAGACTATTAAAGTGCGAAAATTAAACAAAACTCAAATTTTAAATCCTATTTAACATCCAATAATAAAATTAATGTATAGAATTTCTGAAAATAAAACAAAGAATTTTACGGCCAAATTTTGACAACCAACATAAAATGCTCCTATTTTAATTTGAAAAAGATGAAAATTGTTGAAAAAAATAAAAAAAGGAAAGAAAATCAGAAATCCCGTTCCTTCTATTTTTTTAATTTCTTGTCTATTTTTTATTTTTGTCAGAAATGTTGTATTTTTCGGGGAAAAAATATTTTTTTCAAATTAGAGTGGGAGTATTTTATGGTGGTTGTCCAAGCTTAGTCCTTGGATTCTTGGTTTTATTTTCAGGAATTCTATAAACTAATATTAATATCATATCAATGTTAATATTTACATCAATAGAATTTAATGTAAATATTAAAATTTATACTTTCTTAGCTGATATTTTAAAATTATTAAAGATAAAGCAAAGTTACTATTTATTTATCTCAGGGTTCACTATCTATCCCTTTTTTTCTCGTATTCCCAGTAAGTTTTTTCTTTAACCCAACAGGAAAATGTAATTATTTTTAGTTGAAAGTTTATTCTTTTTTATTGAAAATGACACTATTTTCGTACGAAATTCGTCAGATTGGATAGGAAATTTGTCTGATTGGATAGAAAATTAATCTTTTGTGGCAGAAAAGTCTTGTTTTTTAATTCATCTGTCTGGATTGACAATGAACTTTTTTGTTGAAAATTCAATTGTCTGCTAAAAATTCTTCTTTTAGCCTTAGAAATTGAACTATTTGGTTAAAAATCTTACTATTTTATTAAAAGTTTTTATTTTAATTCCAAGTGTAACTATTTGACTGAAAAAACGCCTTTGTAGCTTAAAAATTTCGTCAAAAACAAATCTATTTGGTCGAAAATTCAAGATGTATAATTGAAAACTTTAAAATTTTGAAGGTGCATAAATAAAAATTCTTATATTTGGAAATACTTAAAATTGAACAATTTTCAGATGTAAATAATCAGAAATACAGAATTTTTATTGAACTTTTTCAAAACTAAAAACTCTTCGATTTAGAATATTTAAAATTCAACATTTTAAGATTTTGAAGAGCCACATTTGCAAAATTTTCAATGTGGAAAACGTAGAATTCAAAATTAGATTAAAAATTTTCGTTTTTGAAAGGTATGTAATTTAAGCTTTTTTTTGTCCTTAAATTTTGAAGAATGAAAGTCGAAGATTCATTCATTTGGAATATTTATTGTTTAAAATGATGTTATTTTGAATGCTTTTTGGAATATATAGTTCAATTTTGAAGAGATACAATAGAAAATTCTTTAATTTTTAAGACTTACAACGAAAAATTAATTAATTTTAAAGAGCTTAAATATTTATTTAAAGTTTAATTATTTGGTTAAAAATCCAACCAACTTCTTAAAAAGTCACCATTTTTTATTAAATTTTTTTTTTATTTCAGTTAAAAACTGAATCGCTTGATTGAAAAATTAATCTTTTATGGTTAAGGATACAATCATTTTGTAGAAAAATCGTTTTTGGACGAATTCAACTGTCTCTGATTAAAAATAAAAATGTTTTTTGTTAAAATTTCACCCATTACGTTTTTCATTGAGAATTCACTTTTTTTAGCTGGAATATTAACTACACTAAACTCTCGCTTTCAGCCAAGTGCCAAAAAATGTTGTGCAGGATTCATCATTTTAGTTGAAAACTCATCTAGGTTTAAAATATTAACTACGTTGTTCAAAAATTTTTGTTTGTTTTGGTTGCAAATTATTTATTTTCTTTTTTACGGAAAATTGAAAATTTCCTGCAGAACATCTGAGTTTCAGGCTGATTCGTTTTACGAAAATATAACTTGTTTGTTGAAAGTTGGTATTTTTTGGTAAGAAATAGATCTGTTTGGTTACAAATTCAACCATTCAGTTGTAAATGAACTACTTTCAAAATGAATTCAAATAATTCAAGAAGTTTTCTAATTGATTCAAATGGAATGATAGTAAATTTGAAACTATTTCTAGCAATTAAAACGGAAGTTTAGTTAAGTAAAAATTATTTCAAGCTCTCCGTAGAATAAAGAAGAACGAAAGAAATAAGGAAAAGAGAGTGAGCTCGGTTTAGTTTCTCTCTCTCTTTTTTTTCGTTCCTTTGTTTTCCATTCATTTGAAGTTTTCTCTAATGAGCTAACGTTTGCTTATGCAACTCTATTACATGATTTGACCTAATGTTTATGTTTTAAAAATCATTTTATAATAATTTTTTTTATTTACTTTTTTAAATCTATATCAGTTTTTTCAAAGTGCAAATGGTTCTTGAAATGAAAGACGTGGAAAATACGAAAGTGTAATGAAAGTGCGTAATTGTGTGAAATATTCAGCTTTATTAAAACAGGAAGAAGCCGTAAATATGGTAAAGTTTGATAATTTACAAAGTCATATGATCCTGGATTGTATTGCTTAACCGCCACCAACACAGAATATTTTGAAGTTCCTGCTTTAAAATGGAAAAACAAGATGTACTTGAAATTCTGAACGTTTGAATAAACGAAATTTTTACTGATGTCTTTGTAAACTAGAAAAAGTTATACAGGGTTTGTTTATTTATATTGGAAAAAGCCAATTAGCAATAGAAAATTAGAATCCTTATTTTAAATTGTAGCTATAACAATATTTCTGAATAAATTGGAATTGGGGGGGGGGGGATATTTCGTTTATTTGAACGTTTAGAACTTCATGTACGTAAAGCCAAGAATTATTTACATTCCTAATCTATATCACCTGGTATTTTTTATTCTAATTTGCATCATCAATCGCGCGCGCTATGTTTTTTTATTTAAAGGAAAATATAAGTTTGATTACAAAATACAAATTTTGAATAACTATTTATTAACATCTAACATATTTGAATTAGATTAAAATCAGATTCAAAATCCTATTTATCGTTCATTTTCTTTTTTTTTCTGATTTTTCTTTCCTTTTTTATATTTTTGTACAAAGAATCTTTTTAAATTGCAATAGGAACATTTTATGGCGATTGTCCAAATTTGGTCGTTCGATTCTTGGTTTGACTTTCAGAAATTCGATATATTAACTATTTATTAGTTGAAAGTTTTTGAACACCGAACTTCGAGCTAACATTGGATTCTGAGATTTGAGAACAAGGGAATAAGTCTAATCAGTTTTTTTTACAAAGTTTCAAAGTCGGAAATTTTCAAGTTTCTGGCATTTTCTACATATTTCGAATATCTTATTTTTTGGAAATTCAACAGTGTCAAGAATTTTATTTCTCGAGACTTTTGAGTGGTCCGATTTTCAGAAATCTTTCGAAATATTTGGAATTTTTTATGCTTTTCTTTAGAAAAAACGTTTTCAAAATTAAAAAATTATTTGAGATTTTTCTATGAATCTTCAAAAAATTTCTTTATTATCTCGAAACCCTTCAAAATTCTTGAAAAGTTTCTAAATTTTATTTCAAAGGTAAAATAATGATAAAATTCAAATTGAAAAAAATATTTGCTGAATGTTTATTTTTGGTAAATTTTTAATATCAATTTGGTGCTTCCTTAACCTGTTAAGGCGTATAGATCCATATATACAATAAAATTGGGGACTATAAGAATTAATTTTTTTATATGTTTTATGTAAAATTTCTAAAGAACTTGTGGAAATACCTGTTTGAAATTTTAAAAAATTGAAAAATTAAAAATTGAAATCTATATATTCAACAAAATTGGTAACAATAATAATTCATTTTTTCATATATATTTTACGCTTAAATTAAATTTTTTCGATTATCAATACGCTTTCGCTTGTAAAAGATATGAAAAATTTGAAGAAAAATATTATCAGCATATTGAGCTCATCAAGAATAACAAATTTTTCGTTATGGAAATTGATCTCGTGAAATTTCCTTTTGAAGCTCACCTTATTGTACACCCGCGAATATGAGAAAAAAATTAAAGACATCGGGCGAAAATGTACTGTTTCTATTTAACAACCTTAATATTACGCTATGAGTAAATGAGACTAATATTTGGTTAATTAGGATTTTATTTAGGAACTCACATCCATGCATATTTAACATATATTTGCATTATTTATCCTATAAAAAGGGTTTGCGACAGTCGGGCTTGCTATTCAAGAAAATTGAGATTTCTGGAAAACGTTAAAAGATACTTGCAAATTGTCAAAATTTTAAAGATTTTATAGAAGGGGATAAATTCATTCGGATTGAAAATAATTGAATGGCGAGTTAGGCTTGTATAGGAATAAAGTTGATGTTGGTGCAAGAATTGAGGAGGATTGCACAGAATATTTGAATGAGCCTCGGATTGATCGCAGTGATGAAAAAGGGATTAAAAGTTGTGTTAGGTTTCAAGGTTATGTTGACGCACGGATTCAAAAAGACTGAAAGTTGGGTTCAGATTGGTTTCCGATTAACTCGGATTGAGCGCATGGACTTGTTTGTGATGATTCTTGGATTCATTCGGATTGGGAATTGGAATGAGAAGGAGTGAAAGTTTGTTCCAATTGGTCGAATTCTTTCCGGTTGATTTCAAGAAGTCTTCCGAATTAAAAAAGAATAGAAGGCATGGCTTCTGATTGAAGTTGTTGCTAATAAATGAATAGGGAAGGATTGATAAGTGAGCCATAGATATATTTTGATTAAATTTAGACATGAGACACGAATTGAGATTGGCATTTAATTTGGTGTTGAAAGACGAATTGAGAAGTTTTTAAGAGGATTGGAAACTTGCCTCAGTTTGCTTCGAATCAATTCAAATTGTTTCGTACTGCAAGCAAAATTTCAAAGTTAATTACAAAATATTTCAAATTGCGAAAACACGGGCGCTCAATGGCTCAATCGGTTTTGACGTCGCAATATATCTCGATTTTCAAAAAGTATCTGCGGCACTCGACCTTTCCATTCAGGAAGATCAGCGCCCAAAATTTTGTGGTCAGGCTTACCATTTACCTTACTTCTTCGGTAAACCAAAAAGTCTATGCCACAAGACTGAACTTCCTCAGCGTAAGCAAAATATCTTGAAATAAATGCTGCATTTTCTGGTCTGATATTTACAGGCTTAAGATTTATATCTACCCGGTTTCCTGTATTATGGTCTTCTGTTACCTCAAATTCATAGCCCTTAAAAGTTAGATACCATCTTTCATTGATAGGATTGAGAAATTTTGGATCGTCTTGAAAATAAAATAAAAGTTTGCGATTAGAAAAAATTAATCTTTAAAAGCTTTTAAAACATTTTAAAATCTAGATTATTTAAGTTTTTAATGTGTACGATGTCACAACTTGAAATTATAACCTCTTATGCATTTGTTCCATTGTTTTCCCCTCAGTACTCAATGAAACGAAGTTAGCTGGGGGTTGAAGTGAAAGTTCCTAATTGGGTTCTAAGTAGAAAAAAATCTTATGTCTTATTAATTTACCTGAATATATTGTAGAAGCTCCGTAAGGTGGAAGCCGTGCGCCCAAAACTACTCCATCTTCTCTTACATATACCACACACCATTTTATGTTTTCACGATAGAGAGCTTGGGTTACATAGTTGACAGTGCTTTTAGTTTCCTTTTCTGGAATGCCAATAACTTCACCTAGAAGTTTACAACTGACCGGTGTAGCCACGCCGTCATGTATGTAGAGAGACACCGAGAAATTTCTCCCAAGCTCGTGCATAATAATTGGTGGAGCATTGGGTAAAGGGTTATAGTATGACGAACTTGGCCGCGATGAACCTTCTCCGTGAATTGGTGGCGCAGAATTTACTTCTACACACAAAAAAAGATTAGTGTGATTTAAAGAAGATCACGATCAATCCTAAAATTTAATACTTAATAATTCTCAACTGGAGCACTGAAAGTTGAACAATTTGCATTTTTGCTTGGAGTCCACAATTTAAAAAGATAGCTTGTAAGAATGACTCATTTTAAACCACTAATTAAACTTGAATAATCTTAAGTAGAAAATCTCTAAATATTAAAATTAGAAAAATCTTCATATTTGTTTAATACTGTATAATCCCGAGTAATCTCTTGTAATCTGGTATAATGCACTAAAAAAAGGTTTGATTAAATTAACCAGAATTCTGATTAAATATCATGCCTTTACTATTTTTTCTGGTTAAAGTCACCAGAATTCTGGTTAAATTAACCAGAAATTCTTATTAACATAATCAGAATACTGATTACTTAAACGAGCAAAAATAGTAAGGACATATTTAACCAGAATTCGGGTTGATTTAACCAGACATTTTTTTAGTGTACCATGTAATCTTTTGAAATCCCTTTTAATCTTTGCAATGCTTTGTAATCACTGAAATCCTGTGATTTAAAATATATCCTGGTGTAATCCCATATAATCTTTTGTAATCTCTTATGATATTTTGTTATATTAATAGATAATATTTCTAAAAGTTTTTAAAAACCTAATCGATTCGAGAATACAAATACAGTGAAACTCTTGAAATAGAACCCACTGCTACAGTTTTTTCAAGAATTGATGCTGTGCCGCGGGTAGGAGTAAAGGGAACTGTGGGGGGTGTGCGACGTCAGTCAAGCGGGACTAAACAGGAGCGATACGGTTAAGGCGCTGTACCTTAAAGTCTTACCTGTGTAAATACGTCAACCCGTCCCGATAGTTCACCCGAAGCGGGAGACACAAGCGAATAAGCAGGATGACGAGCTCACGCTGAGAAGCAGTGGGTCTCCAACGCGTACTGAAGCCGATGGGACTGATCGGATTATTTCGTGCCATGATGAAATAAGCTGGTCATTGACAACAGCGCCACCTGGCAGGCGTACATCTATCGTGAAGTTATTGGAGCATTGTTTATGGAAAATAGCAGTGAATATCAATTAATTTTAATCAAAATAGAAAATAGCATTGCATATAAATTAATTTAAATTAAAAATGGTATACTGCGGCTTAAAATCAATTTATTACTATAAGATAACTTGTTAATATTTGATTCAAATTTTTTTGAATTATTAGAGCTGTCGTAGCTACCTTATAGGCTCTACGATTTAACAA
>NC_046666.1:52333389-52342266 GCF_010883055.1 Belonocnema kinseyi
AAAAAGAATTACTGAATAGATAGGGGGTAGAGGCGGAAAAGAGAGTATCTGCATTAAAAAAACATTTTTCAAAATATTTTTACCACACTGCATAATCCATCAGAAACGTTCACACAATCCCCAATGGTTACATCCGGGGCATAACTCTATCGAGTTTGTTCTTCACCACCGCCAGCCAAAAAACCAGCACAATCTTAGAGCTTCACTGTATAACTTAGTTGAATATAGTACCAGAGTTAACAGGCTTTATATTTCTTGCATCTCTTACGCGAAATTTGTGTATTTTACCCGTGCAGAAATTTCCTCATATTTCCCTGTTTCAAGTTGGGTTCCGATAGTGTCCCTATCATAATATCTAGTCTAGGAGAAACTATTTCGTGCCCCTATCAAAATATCTAGTCCAGAAAAAACTATTTGGGGTCCCTATCAGAATATCTAGTCTAGAAAAAACTGGCTGGGGCCCCTATTAGAATATCTAGTCTAGACAAAACTGATGGGTGCCCTGTCGGGTTCTAGTGATGAATTTCGGGCCTCGTATAGGTATAGTAAATCTATCTATTCTGCTTTTAAACCAAAATTCTATCCTTATGAAAAACTGTAAATGTTCAGATAAAACTACATTTTCTGTCATTGTTAAAAGTTGTAAAGTAGTCTGCAACGTGAAAAAACGAAATATTATAGAATGAAAAATTTCAATCGATTAAAATAATTTATTTAAAAATTATTTTATTGACATTCCGGGGAACAGATCGTATATTTTACACTTACATAACGTGGTATAATAATAAATATTTAATGAGAAACAAAGGGTTTTAAATTGTTTGAGCAGTAGCTCATGAGTATGACTTTTTCATCGAATTTTTTAATAAAATCAAATAAATTCTCTTTTAATATAAAAATATTTTTATGTTGAATCAAAAGGACCTAGTCAAAAAAATGTGTTTTTTTTTAATTTATTAAAAACTTTTTCCTGGGTGTAATCACCGATTATTCCGAAAATTAATTATGAACAATTCAACGAATTTGATACAAATCAAATACATTTTATTGAATCAAGACATTTTGCCTTCTAGTTTTCTTCCCATACAAAAAATATTTTATATTTAATTTACGACTTACATTTTTCTCGTAACATAAGTATTGTTTGAAAAAATGTATCGCTTCAACGAAACTATTTTTTAAAGTCTACCAAAGTTTAGTGGCTCGACAAAAAATAATTTTTTGTGATAAAAAATATTTAGTTGTTTCAACAAAACTATATTGTACAATATACTATATTTTTGTTATGTCTAAAAAATTATTGTATTGATTTAACAAATATTTGGTTAATTTAATCAGGTAAGTTTTTTCAATCTAAAAAAAATTCTGTTATGCCTACCAAAAGTTTTGGTTAGTTTAACCAAACGTTCCAACAAAATGATTTTGTTGGCTCAATAAAATGATTTTGTTGCTTCTATTGGGAATGGTTAAATAGCGATATGCCACATGGTAACAAAAGTCGGAACTATAAAGAATTGATACGATTTTAAAGATGCATTTTAATTTTTGCGTAAAAGTATTTCAACGATTTTTTTGGTAAATTTAAAGTATTTATTGGAGACTAAAAATAAGTCTTTATCGCAAACAAAGGGTTTTAGATAGAAATTACATCTTGTACAATGAAAAAAAAACAATTTTTTTACAGAAGTATTTTTCTTAAAAAGAACCATTATTGTACTATTTATTGTGATTTTCGATAGATTATAAACTTAAAGAGACTTATTTTTAAGTAAAAGTGAACTCAAAGTAAATCTTTATTCATTTAAGGATGAAATATTTACTATTTAAAAATCTGATCTAAAAGTTACATTGATTAAAGTTTATTTAAGCTTACAATGCATTGAAGCTTACATGAAATAGTAAAATAACTGTCTTTTTTCGACAAAAATATGTTTTTTTTACTGTAAAAGGCGGAAGCTTTTTCTAAAACTATTTGTGTTTACTGATGATTTGTTTTTAGTATTTAATCATTGCTTCACACTTCACAAAACAATCGTAAAAACACGTTTATGCAAGAATTAAGATACATCTTTAACATTGTACCTACTCTTTATAATTCCAGTTTTCGGCACCAGGTGGCGAAATGGCTGACCACCATTCCTAATAGCAATCAAATACAGTCGCCTAATACATATTTTTTGGGCGATATTTTGGGTGGCTTCGTCCATTTCTTCTCACCGGAAGGTAATAATGAGATTAATTAAATCGTCCAATTAGCGAGTCTCTGCGATAGTCTGCGCATTTGCCAAAGTACGAGTTCCCAACATGGAGTCCGAAATGCACAGACTCGAAGTCGTGGACTCTGATTGCTCCGAAGTTATCCGAACTGCATTTTAAATTTATTTTTTTTAAATCAATGTTTTTCGGTCATAAAAATTAATTTTAATTTATTAAAATTCAACATTGATTTCATTGTCATATAAATTAGAAACACATTTCGAATAGCAGGCTCAATCTTATCTCTGCCATATGTCAACATTAGCGTAGCATAGATAGAGTGTAGATGCTTGAAGTTCAGAACGTTGAAATGGACGAAATTGTTTACTTATGATTTTTAAACTAGAAACAGTGCTAAAATACAAATTTATTTATTGCCAATTACTCATTACCAAAAAAACTTGGATTACTTTAGATTGTAGTTGGAACAATATTGCTAGATAAAATAGAACAGGAAAAAAACATTTTGTTCATTTAAACGTTCAGCACTTCAGGTATACATCATAGAGTGGACGTTCTCTTTAAGTATCAAATTCTTGGAATTATACTCCCCTTCAGTGATCTCAATTAATTTTAGCTTAAAAGTATTAATTAAGAAAAATATTATACTCGGCAAACTTACTACGAAAATCTATTATAACTCCTATTGTAAAGAGTAGATTCCTTACGAGGGTCTTCATTTTTTTTCAAAATTGGTTTCAAAAAAGGTGCCTGAGGAATCCGGAATATATTCACGGCTATATATGCTAAACACTGTCTACCTACTCACATGTATGATAAGTCGCGAAACCTTCAGAAACACTACAATTGAGAATTTGTGTATACCACGTGTTAGAGGTGATAAAATCTCTTTAAAGCCAAGACAAACTATTAAAATTAAATTCATTGCCTAGTCCTTGGAATCTGTTATTTTTACTTAAGCATATCCGGGTAGGCGGAAAGAAATTCTCTTAGGTGTTAAGTTTTATAATAATTAATGCGAGGGGTGATAATGGGTTACCTCACGATTCGCGCTCGGCTATTTATTTATTTAGATAGCAGTATTTATATGCGTCTTCATATTCTGAATTTTCTACTTAACCCTTGTGTTGCCACCCAAGAAAACTCATAGCGTCTGTCACCCGGGTACCTGGGTACCCGGACAAAGAAATTGTTGTAAAAAGTCCATTTTAACTTGAAGTAACTATGTCTATTCAATCAATATTTAATTATTCATATTCTAGAAAGGTATTCCTACTTGAATATAATAATTTAATAATGGGAAGTGATCTTGGTAGTACTGAAACAAATATAAAACGTGCGCAGCTACATCGCAGATTTCTTGTTTCCGAGGAGGCTCGGTATTACGTCCAAGAATTCAAGAAAATTCAATTAAAAATATATATATTTTGTTATTTTTTATAAAATTATCCATATTTACTTCATATACTATTATAACAAACTTTATTTTTATGATATACTATATGAAAGTCATGATTTTTCTGTCGGGGTACTTTGTTACCCGGGTGGCTCTACCGTGCTTTTTTTGAATTGCAAGATATTTCATGCTAAAAAAATTCTAAAAATATGTGCTACGCAGAAAAAAAATGCATCTAATTGGTTTAAGAATTCAACAATTGTGTGACCTAACACAAGATATTTTATAAATTAGATTACTCACTTTTCTGGCTGTCGTTCAAATAATCAACACTTTTTTCAATTTGGAAAATACGTCAAGAAGGAATACTTTAGCAAGGCATTTCTTGTTCATAATGCAAAATAGTTGATATTTATCATAAACAAAGATTTAAACTTTAAATTTGTTTATCAGTATTGTTTTATTCGTTTTTATTCGTAAAAAGTAAATAACAAAAAATATGGCACCACATATTTTTATTATCACATATCACTAGAAAGATAGTTTTTAGAAAATCAGAAGGAAAAAGATATAGACACAAAACAAAAAGCTTGAGGAGCCAAAAAAGCGGCCTGAATAAAATTCTAGTACTGATCTAGTAAAGTCAAAAATTGCATTGATTGAATTTTTCTGCCTAATAGTTTTTTTTTGTGTTTGAATCTTTAGTTTATGTCAAATTATCCTAAGTAGACCACCATAAATCCAAAGTCACTTTTTCACGCTATGAAATAAATTTTTAAGGCAGTTGTGCCAAAAATCAGATACCTGAAAAAAATAGTTTTTCTATGATTTTAAGAATCAAAATATTATATTTTTTGCAATTGAATTTTTTTTACCGTCGCTTCTTCTTCTTCTTAAATGACTTAAAAAATTGTGCTAACGATTTCAGCCACAGAAAAATTTACTTTTAAAATTGGAAACAGTAAAGTTGTAGAAAATGTTTTCTCGGAAAAAAGAAGCCGTCATTTATTAAAATGCAATAATTTTTCAACACTTTGTAAGAAGCGACGATCAGAAAAAAAGCAATTGGAAAAAGCATAGTTAAGATTAATGCTTTTTGTAGTGAATTTTAACATTTTTCCTGGAAAATAATGTTTTTTATTTGAAATGATATCAGTTGTAATATTTCGATTCTTAAAATCATAGAAAAGCTATTTTTCAGATTTTTTGCACGACTTTTGGCACAAAAACGACCTTAATAGCCCTTATAAACGAAAAGATTTCCCCAGGTTTTTTTTGCAAACAAATTGTTCTTTGAAAAGAAAAAAATGTGTTGCACATGGATGTACTTTTCTCTGGAGAGAAATACGAAAAGAAATATTAATTAGTTTCTATTATTCCACGAGATATAAAGTTTTTAGTGCGACGCGCGAGCTAACAGAGCATGTATAGTGTGTTTGTTTGTTTTGAAATTATAAAATTACCGACACTGAACCATTCCCTACTTATGAAATTCTGCAATCTAAACACATGAATAATTGTTAAATAATAAAATAGTAAATAAAACAAATTACTTTTGTTTAATGAACATAGATTTATTTTAGTTTTTATTGAAACAATTTCTTAATTGCTTCGATTCGTGAATTTTCAAATTCGATTAATTTACCCCAATTTGTACAATTTTTAGAAAAAAATTTGAAATCAGTTTAACTTTTTTTAAAAGTAATTTCAAATTTTCCTCGGAATCTTAAGAAAATTGATTTATTATCTTAAAATCTTTCGCTTTTTTAATTTTCAACTAAAAAAAAGCATTTTGCAGCCAAAAATCGATTAGTTAATACTCAAGTTAGGAAAATTAATTTTCAACTAAGAAAAAAACGAATTTTCATTAAAATTTTTCAATCTACAACGAAATAGCAGGATCTTTAACCAAAAGAGATGAATTTATTGTTCAAACATTTATGACCTAGCAGTGCCGATTTATGAAGCTTAAAAAAAGGTTTATTCTCTTTATATGAGAAAAACTTTTTTATATTATAAATGCGACAATACTAAATGTAATGTATTTGTTCAAGTCCTAGAGACGCATTGATTGACCTATTATTGTCCCTTTTTAGTACCGATCAATGAAGTTTCAAACAAATGTGTGTATTCTATGTATATAGGAAAAACTTTGTTTATATTAGGAATAATACAAAACTGTATCTGACATGTTTGATCGCGTCTGCGAGACGCATCTCAGGACTTACCATAACCTACTAATATCGCTTTTAAGTTTTCTGATCAAATTATGTTCTTTGTTTAAAGGATGATTTTTCATTGTTGATATTGAGAATATGACGGTACTGTATTTCATGTAATTGTTTGCGTATTCGAGACGCCTGGATTGATGTATTGATGAACTTTCAATTACTATTCTTGATTAATCAATATGGACTTTAAAAGTTTTAAAAAATTACACTTTTCATTGTAACTGAACACATTTAGTGACATTTTGTTGGGCTCTTCAACTTGATGAAAATAACATTTTCGTTAAGACTGAACAATACGTTTTTAAAATATTGTAAGTATCAATTTTTGTCTTTTAGCTACCTATGAGGAAAAGTATTATAATTTAATTTAAAAATTAGGAGAAAGAAATAGTTTTTTATTCCTAGTAAATTTAAACAAGAAAACGAATAGTCCGGAAGCCAGGAACCGCTTGGTCTTTAAGGATATATTTTCCTTTAACATAATTTGTTTATTTCTAAATAAACTATTTAAGATACAGAAAACAGTTTTAGGCAAACTTTTTCCCTCTTTGGATTCTTTAGTAGAATGAGAAAACAAAATGTGGAAATTTTAATAAATGTCGGCTACAATGGGGTTCAAAGAAACCTTGTTGTAAATCTTATTTGCGGTTTTTCTTATATAAACTATCAATCAGATGCAAAAATGTACGAAATAAATTTCTTGCGTCTTAATACAGTCAAACTAATTCTAAAGAAAAATCGTCAAAAGACCCATAAACAATGCATGAAAATCGATTATTATATTATAATTTTTTTGGTGTTTTTTGCAAAAACTATGAGGCAGACAAAAAATTGCACATGACAAAAATTATTTATTTCAATAAGGCCTAACAGTTTCAAAAAAAAAATTATCAATATGTCGATAATTGTAGAAGATATAGCATAAGTTATGTAAAAATCTTTAATTAACAATATTTCGAGAACGACCGTCAGTTCGCGAAAGCACCTCCTACGGTTGAATTCAGGAGACCATTCTGCACAATATCCATTTAAAAAATTCTGGGAACCTTTCAGGTCATAGCACCTCTTTTATGTGGCTCCCTGACTAGAAGGGTAAAAATGAAGTTGGCAAAAAAGAGGAAGAATGAGATTCGGATAGTCCTCTCAAATCAGCAAAAGACTGACCCTTCAGTAAGTAGGGATTCAGGACGTTATTGGATTATCTCAATCTGGCACGCTCACCATATAATTCTCCACTCTCTATTTTACTCCTAAGAACTTGGGGTGAAATAATCCTGCTACCTTTGCCCATTCACTTAATCTTTTCCAGTCTCCCTTTATTTATGAATCAAGACACCTTTCCACAAGCCAGAAGTCGTTTATTCCCGTTATAGTAGAAGAACTGATTAAGTGGAAATTCGTGACTGTAGACTATAAACAGGGCTTGTTTCGAGCAGGGAAGTTTCTCATTTCATCAATTGCACCGATTTTCATGTGTTCAGGTAATATAGGTCGACTTATTAGAATTTCATGTTCTAGGGTTCTTCGAAGCTTCATATAAACGAGATTCACCGTTTTCGTCCTTAAAATTCTATACTGCGTAATTTATATAACTTGGAAATATTTTGTAATTATATTTGAAAATTCTTATGCAGTTACGAAGCAAGTTTTCAATCCTTATAACCTTCCTCAATCCCTATGTTTATACCAAATTTAATCCCAATTTCAATCCATGTCTCAACTCTTAATTCGGACTCACTTATCAATCCTTCTACATTGCATCAGCTCCTTTTTCAATAGAACACTCCTTGGATTCAAACAGAATGAATCTGACTGTATCAGACTGAATTTGACATCATTCTTAATCGATAAGTACGAATTTAAATCCAATCCCAATGAAATCCACACCAATCGTAAATTAACTTTTATTCCTTCTTAATCCGATGATCAATCCGAGTGAATCCAAGACTCATCAAACACTGAAAAAATGGTTAGTTGAGTCAACTATTTAGTTATTAAGATATGGTACTGCTATTTTATTAGTTGAGACTGCTATTTTATTAGTTCGTACAACAATTCTATGAGTTGCAGTGACTATTCAATTAGTACCAGGAACTAAGTAATTGGTTGTCCCAACTAACAAAATAGCAGTACCATATCTTACAAACTGAATAATTGGCCCAACTAAACATTTTTTTCACTGAAGAATCGCCCGATTGAATGGGATTTGGTTTGGTTTGGTTCCCGGAAACCAAATAAAACCCAAATTTAAATCTATTTCAATTCGTGCATCAAAATTAACTTGAAACCGTTTCGATCCGAATTAATCCGAACTCACAATTTAATTAATTTTCAATTCGAATGAAACGGTCCCCTTTTAGAAAATCCTTAAAATTCTAATAGTTTTCATGTGGTTGAAGTTCTGAACGTTAAAGTGAACGATTTTTTTAAAGGATGACTCTTTAAACTATAAAAAATTGGAAATAATATATTCACTGAAACAAAATTGTAATGCATACTTTAAATTGTGGTTGAAACAATATTTATGGCTAAAATAGATTTAGGAAAAATATTTCGTTCATTTAAACGTTCAGAACTTTAGGTACATACAGTTTTCAAGTATTATTAAACGTTTTCCGGAAATCTTAAAAATCATCAAATTTCCTTAATATTAATACCAATTTTGATTTATGAAGAATTTTTTTATTTTTGCGTACACCTAATCGATTTCGAGGTTATTAAATATTTTTTTCATAATTTGAAAATTCTATTGGGTTTCACGTATCTTGCACCATTTTCAAGATAATTAACCAAATTTAATTTGCTTTTTCAATGTTTAAAAACTTTTTATTGGGTCAGTTCGAGTTTTTTTCAAACATTCCAGTTCATGTGTATCTGACCGTTTTTTATTTGATTCAAAAGCTGTATTTTTTTTTGAATTTTTAAATGCTTTTTGTGGCGTATTGAAAAAATTGTTTGTTGTTAATGTGAAAGGGTTGTGTAAAAAATGATTGTCTGTTTTCCAAATATCAAATTATATTTAAACACACAACA
>NC_046666.1:52342366-52354487 GCF_010883055.1 Belonocnema kinseyi
ATGTTTCGCTACGTGAGAAAATTCGGTAGTAAACTATTTAGAAACTATCTATATAAGAAGAGCGAGATGAAATTAAAATGTATGAACATGGGACTCAACACTTTTTATTGTTCAATTTCGGGTTGACCAAGAACTATACCATTGTGGTTGAATTATTTTAAGTTGAAAATTCAACTATTAGGTATTTTAACTTCAACCTTCAGCTAACTTCACTTTGTTAAAAGCTGAGAGGGAAAACAATGGATGAAATGCATGAAACAAAACTTTATTTCTGTAATATCTTTGTAATTAATAATCATTATTATTATTTTATTATTATTTCATTAAATAGAAATTAAAATATAAAAACTATTCTTTAAATACACTTATACAGAAAAAATTAGCTTTTACGAAGATATTAGCAAAATAGGGCCAAAATGAACTGAATCACATGCATTTTGTCCCTTGTTTTCCCCTCAGCAATCTACGAAATGAAGTTAGCTGTTGGTTAAAGTGAAAATACGTAATTTCGTTGAAAATTCATATTCATCTATTTTTTTGAAAATTCACCTTTTTTGATTTTGTGGGTCGGAAAACCAATGTGCATAAATTCGTAGATTCCGAATTTTTATAACGTTTCTTTAGGTCCAAAAAGTCTCTTAGACTTCACACTTTTTCCCCTATTCTCCTTTTACCGTTTTTTGGGAATTACTCTTTTTCCCCTCTTTTAAAAATTTGTCCTCTTTTTCTTTTTTAAAAATTAATTTTTTTAATTGAAATTGGATTTTTTTTTGAAAATTAATTTTTTGAGTTGAAATTAGATTTTTTTGAAAATTAATTTTTTGAGTTGAAATTAGATTTTTTTGAAAATTAATTTTTTGAGTTGAAATTAGATTTTAAAAAAAAATTAATTATTGTATTAAAAATGTAATTGTTTCGTTGAATTTAAGTTTTTTTTTTAATTAGATTTTTGTTAGACATTAGAATGTTTGCATTTTAGAAATTTTACATCTTTATTGAAAATTGTCTTATATTTTAAAAAATTTTAAATGCATTTGTTTGATTATTGATTTATTTTCTTTGAGGATACCAAAATTTGTGTAAGCAATCAATTATTTGGTTGAAATTAAACGTTTTTGCAAACTCACATTTAGCGCTTCGAAAGTTTAAATGTTTTATAGAAAATTTTGCCTTTTGGATTTAAAATTCATATTTACTGTTTAAAGAATTAAATAGTTGATTAAAAAAGAAGTATATTTTGACTTGAAATATTATAAATCTAATATAATGAAAAATCCTGTTGAATAAAAAAAGAATCAAACGACCAAATTTGGACCACAACCATTTGATTATTGGACGTTTAAATAGGATTTTTAATTTGGATTTTGGTCTAACTTAAATTTCTTAAATTTTGAATGAGATGGTAACCACCTGTCATCTTTCACCCACCGTGGAAAATGAAATTGACACTAACTAGATTCTGGTTAAAACCACCCGCTTCCAGTAATTTCAACTATTAATTCAGGAATATCCGAAGTTACATCACATGTTCGAAATTACCACGGTTGACGGTACAGTTTGTAATTTTGGGAAATTATAAAAGATGGTAAGACTCTTTGCAAAGAAGTTTTCTCGTAAAATCATGAATAATGAGAAACAAAGATTAAGCGATAAAAATTGTTTCATGGCTTTTAGGAGTCCTTAGGAACTGTGGTTCTGGGAGAAGGTAGAAATCGAATCGTGTAGGAATTCCTCTTCAGTATGACCCTCTCTGGCTGGTCCATTCGTCCGTCAATCGGACAGTCAGTCCGTGATTCAGAGCAGCACTTAGACCACTCTTTATGGCTGCCGAATATCTGCCATTAGCCTTACTACGAGTTAAGCATCTTGTAATTTCTTGTATTCCTGTGATTCGAAAATGATTTCACGTCCACGCCGACATTGAAGAACGACTTTGCCCAGAACGAATCATCGGTATTTTGCTACCAAAAAGATCGACAAACACACTTGGCCAATCCCTTTAACGGAAAATATTCCAAACTTGATCCCATACCCCTTTCCAAGAAAAAAGATGTTCTCCCTTCACAGGAATTTTTTCCACGGAAGAATTCGTATTCAAATCGAAAAAATGCAAAAAAGTTTAATAAAAGGGACAGGGTATATCATAAATATCGGGATCTGCAAGTCTCAACAAATTTCTTTTATTTTTGTCAAACAGTATTTTTTCTTTAGACCACACGGCTTTCAATTTGAAACTATACGCATTGAAATTAGTTAAAAAGGATTAATTTATGAAAACTAATGTATTTTCGCTTAAAACATGCATTGCCAGGAACAACATACTCAATTTATTTAAAAATAAATATGCAACTGGAAAAATGCAGATGTCAATAGTACATTTTGTATTTTAACGGAGAGCTGTCTGTCAGAAATTTTATTGGAAGTACATAGAGCTTGATGGATACATTTTATATCTTCTCTTGGTTACAATTAGTGTACAAACGTAGATGATGCCAACATCGACCATGAAGATGCGTTTGCAAATGTCACTATGACAAATGATCATTCCGAATATTGTAGAAATGTTCAGCGCAGCAGCAAAACCTGTAGTAACATTCAAGTACAATCTTCAAGTTTTTTGTTTATTTTTTTATTCTCTTTCATGGTGTTCTTTTAAATTCTAAGCGATAGATAACTTTGTATTTCGTATTTGTTTATTTCTAGAACATAAAAAAAATTCTGTTTAACTTTTCATTCCCTATTAATATTTTGTAACTAACTTGTATTTTAATTATTGGATAAATAATTGAATCCTAATCGAAAATAAAAATAACCAATCATCGATAAATTAATTTGGTCTGGAATGGACTTTACACATCACTGGGTAATTTTGATTACACATTAAATTATAGCATTGCGTGTGTAATTCCGTGTACATGATTTTAAAGTTAGCTTGTGTGTGATAAAAATGTTATCTGATTATTTCCGAGATTATTTTGCATTTAAAATCAATATTAAGTTACCCATCTAAAAATGTTTAACTGTCAGAAAATCACTTTGCGAGAAATTTTATGAAATCATATAAAAGCTTTCTCTTGAAAAAATTATTTTATTTCGACTGCATTCTGAATTCATTATTTTTACATTCTCATCATTTATGATTGAGAAAGTATTAGAATTGTCGGAAATTTGACATCACACTTTTTCAACGAATCTCCACGTTTCGAGACCCCCTGAATCCGAAAATCAGGGTTTTACGATGGCGTCTGTCTGTCTGTTTGCCCGCCCGGCCGTCCGTCCGTAAACACGATAACTCTCGAAAAAATGAACAAATCATATTCATATTTGGCACACTTTTTTTAGGTCCTAAAAGAAAGGACGAGTTCGTGAACCAGGTATTTTTAATAAAAATTCAGAAAGTGAGCGCATTTTGAAAATTTTTGAGACCACTTTTTTGTGAATTTGAAAATTCTATGTACGGATATTTATAGTATCAAAAAAAAAAGAATTTATCCTTATGACTTTTTTCGATAAAAAGTAAATTCTCAGAGTTATAGCGTTTTCAAAATTTTTTTAATCAACCGAAAATCAAAATTTGAGCCGAAAGCCGAAAAACGCACGATATGAAAAAATGTCAAGAGAAGAAAAACATTTCTTTTCGAAAGCCCTACAAGATTATCATAACCAATTTTTGGATTTTCTTCAAAAATTGAAAATTCAAATTTTGATTGCACAAAAATTAATGGAAAATAAAAAATTCCATTTCGTGGACAAACTATGTAGGATATGAAAAAAATGAATTAACAAAAATGGTTATTCCAAAAAAGATCTACAACTTCGTTAAAAATCACTTCTTGATAGGACGCGTACTTTTTGTTTTATTCTTGAAAAATAACGTTGAAAAAAAAAATAAATTAAAAAAATGTGTGGATAAACGACGAAAGTTACGAGAAAAAAATCCAACAAAACCTGTTTACAAATGTCTGTCGGAAAACGAGCGCGCAGCGCGAGTGTCGAATGTGTACCTCAAAGCCTACAGAGTTTTGAGAAACTTAATCTTTGACTATACTTAATTAAATAGACAATTCAGAATATGAAGAAGCATGTAAATACTGCCATCCAAAAGAGATCTTTTATATAAAGTTTTTTTCAAGCATTCCAAATGTAAAGAATAAATATCCGAGCGCGAAGCGCGAGGTAACCTATTATCAGCGCGAAGCACGAGAGTCAACCGTCGCGCGCTCTAGGTGCGCTCAAACTTGCGAACGTAGCGCTCGATGAGAATGTGCCCGCGATGCGGGCAGATTTTTTAACTTATATTTTTTTCGGAAAAAAGATTTTCTCCTTTCGCGCCGCTGGGGAACGAACCTCAGAAATTCCAATGAGAGTTCGAGAGAGGAATCTTTTTTCAGAAATAAAAGCGTTATTATGCCAGGTGTTACACGTCAAATTATTCAAGGAATCTTTATTATCATCAGAGCGTAACATAATTTCTTAACGTCTTTACAGACTAGATGGGGCTATGAATTAAATTGTTTCTGCAAAATTTAGCCTGTAAAGACACTAAGAAATACTTTTATTCTCTGATGATAACACAGATTCCTTAATTAATTATTTCTCTTTAAAAATGAGGCCAATTCAAGAAACTACAAAAGTAAAATTTTTCAAAGTAAAAACAAACAAGAAATTATTCTTTGAATTTACAACCTTTTTATCCTTTGTTTCTGCTCCAGAGGTAGGAAATTGTCCGTTGGTTTCAGGTCTTTCGAGAATCTCCTTGTAGGGATATCCTTTGTTTCCTTCAAGCGGCTACTGGCAGCACAGCAAGGATTATTATTGCCCTACTCGTAGTCATAATTACCAGTTACTGGGCCACCGCTTTTTCATTCATTCATGTCGGGCTAACATTCCGTGGAAAGAAAACTACCAGCTCTTCCACTCTGTGTGGATTTTAACGATCTAGGAAGAACGAAATTCATCCTTTTATATTTATAAGCCTTTTTTGCCAAATTTTACTTTTTTCTTCACATGCATTTTTATCGAAAATATTATAAAATTAGTATTTAAGGAGCAGAGTGCAGGGTGGCCGCTGGATCAGGAAATGGCCGGGAAAAAGCGGTAAATGACAATAAATTTATTTTTTGACTGGGAATTTTACAAATATTTAGAAAAAAAATCTTTTCAACTTTGATTTCAACAGTTTTTTCAATAATTAGTTAAATTGTTATCTTTTTCAATTATGATATCATTGAGTTTAGAATGCGTAATTCGAAAATCTTTCACTCTACAAATTTTCCATTTTAGATTTTAATTTTTAAGCTTATATTTTAATATAAAAAACTTTAAAATGTAGGTTTGAAAACTTGAACAATTAAAAATCATAAGCATTTGAAATCGAAGATTTCGGGTAAAAGAACATTTTTAGTCGATCAACTGTGTAGTGTAAACTAATTAATGATTTTTCAAATTGAACTGTACTTTAAGATGTAAAAAGTAAATAATAATTGATTTTACAAAACGATTCGGAATCAGTTCACAATTTTAGAAGGCTTTTATTAAATTTCAAATATTAGTTCTGTGTAAAATATTCCATTTTTAAACCATTTAATTTTAAATTGTTTAATTTAGAAAAAAGAAGAATCACTTAATAATCAGACTTTCCATTTAAAACAATTAATTATAAAATAAATACAGGTCGGCCTCTGAATAGGCGACTGGGGAGGAAGCGTTTTCGCGCGTTGAGCTCCCCTCACCACAAGACTCAGTCGAGGTATAATCTGATCTTTTTGTTTGCCTTCTTCGATCTCGAGGCATTTGCTCTGAATAGGCGACAGCTCAGAAGTGAGTTTTTATTAGCGTTTTAACACATTTACATATTATTTTTTGATATATGTTTTTAAATTTTATCAAAATTAAAATGTAATATCAAATATTATTGTTAATATCAAAAAAATAATTAAATAAGTTTACAAGAACGAATACTTAATATGTTATGCGTATTAAGAAAAAAAATGTCTATTTTAATATTTTCATCTAAAAAAACTTCTAAAGATGACTTAAAAAATTTAAAGAAATTATTGCTTTCTTCATTATACGAAGTATTTTGGCTTAAAAAGATTCTTCTGTTGAGATACAAATCAAATTGTATTCGTACGAATTGATACAGATGAAAGTTGTATACGTAGGCAAGTTTCAACTGATATACTGTAATATAATTAATTAATAATTATTATAATTTATACGGATTGTATTGATAATCTGTTAAAATTACACTAAACAAGTTATAAAAACATGTAACATCTATATCAATACACTTTAGTGAAACAAAACAAACCAAATGATCGCACAACTCGCGCAGTCGCCTATTCAGAGTAAATGCCCCAAGATCGAAAAAGGCAAACAAAATATCAGATTATGCCACGACTGAGTCTTGTGGCGGGGGGAGCTCAGTTCGCGGAAACGTTTCCTCCCCAGCCGCCTATTCAGAGGCCGACCTGTATTCAAAACTATAAAAAAAACTAATTTTGAACGTTGACATTTTAGTTTTTCTATTTAAAAGATTTTAATTTGTAAATAAAATTATTCAATTTTGATGTAAAAATAAAAATTGAACGCCTATTAAAATTCTAAACCATCTGAAACAATTTAAAAGAAGTGTCTATGAGTACCGAACAAATGCGGCCATTTGTACCAACATTTTTGTGCGAGTAGATCACGACCTAAATTAAAACAAAATATAGATTTTGGCATATTTTGAGCAAAGAATTTAAAAGCTTTTTAAGAATTTCGAAAGGCTTCAGAAGAATAAAAACAATTTTCTATGAAATTTGAAAATTATATTTTAGTTTGAAAAATTAATTTTCAGAGAAAATTTAAAAATATTGAGAACGATCAAAAAAATTATCCAAAATGAATGCCGTAGATTTGAAGAAAATTTCTTTAATTTGAAAGAATTAAAAAAAATTCAGGAAAATTTCGGATCATTTTAAAAGATGTTCAGAAATTCAGAAAAATTTCAAAAGTAATTTAAAATTTGAAAAAATGTAAAACAACATGTAGATATTTCAAGATTTTGAAATAAAATATCGAAGCATTTTAAGGATTTTTAAATTATTAACAAGAACTTAACTTTTACTTTAAGAAGTGTTTAGTTTATAAAAAAAATGTAATCGTTCAATTTTATATTTTTCTATTTTTTTAAAATTGCTTAAAATCATATAATTTTGAAAAAATTGTAATGCATTGATTGATTCTATAATTTAGAGCATTGAAAATAATAACGTGGATATATATTTTTAGAACTGAATCGGAATATTTGAAATCTACAATTGATGAAATTTCAAATAAATTTATTTGGTAGTTTATGTGCATTTCATTAAAAATTGTTCAGTTTTTAAGGGTTATCAGCTTCCATTTCATACGTATAAATTATTGAGCATTTGAATACAATTTTTTTGAATTAAAAATCTTTTCAGATTCAATTTATAAAATGTAAAATTCAAGATTTCCACTTTGAGTGTTTTAATTTGCAGCTCAGTTTTTATTAATTAAAATCACAAACATTTTAGAATCAGATTTCGATTTTTTAAATTCCATTGACAGTGAAAATTGTTCGTTAGCCGGGACGATCAGGATCGTCTTCATTGAGCTCTTGTACCAGATGAACTTTGTGAGAATGGAAATTAATGTTTTTTAAAATATTTCGTACTGTCTCAGGAGCAACGTCACGCTCATCACTAGCTCTACGTAAACTAAGGTGTGGGTTTTCAACAAATGCTTCGGCTATGTCCACCTGCATCTCCTCAGATCCTGCAGATTTTGGCCGACCAGTTCTTTGAAAGTCCTTGATAGATCCATGATTCATAAAGCACCTTACAGTTCTTTCAATTGTTGATTTTGAGACAGCAGTTAACCCTTCTCCATTACGAAAAGTGCGATTAAAAAGCAAACGAACTTGATCATAAGATCCAACTGGATCTCCCCAACCACGCATCATTAATGCAGATAACTTTTCTCATTCCGAAAGTTTAGCTTGCGCCATAATAATCTTTTAGCGAAAGATAGTAAGTATGTACTCGTAATACGTAAATTTAGTTTCGATTCGTAATATTCGTATGGAAAAACGGTATAGGATTTATGGTATCGCCTTAGGTATTGACTTAGGTATCGAAAAACGGTATAGGACTATAATTCTTCTGGGAGGAACAGAACTCTCACTAGAACACCTGGAACTTTTAATGAAAAATTCCCTTAAGATTTTACGATGTTCAAAACGCTATAACCAAGATCAATACAGAGCTCACTATTGAATTTTTCGTTGAAATTCACTTCAGGAATTACACTGACCTCTTGGAAAACTTTGTTAATTTCAAATAACCTCTAACTGACCTTGAACGTTACAATTGACCTATGACTTAGGTACGCACCGGAACGTAGAATTTTCCGCTCTATCGATTGAAGATGTAAAAAAATGGGTTTTCCATTTAAAAAAACAAAGTTGACCCTCAAAAAGCCACAAAGGTAAACCTCTAGGTCAAAATGAAGGTCACCATTTAATTCCTCGTTGAAATTTATTTCAGGAATTATACTGACCTCTTGGAAAACTTTGTTAACTTCAAATAACCTCTAACTGACCTCGAACGTTACAATTGACTTATGACTTGGGTACGTACCTGAACGTAGAATTTTCCGTTCTATCAATTGAAGATGTAAAAAAGGGGGTTTCCATTCAAAAAAACAAAGTTGACCTTCAAAAACCATGAAGGTCACTTCAAGGTCAAAATGACGGTCACCATAGAATTCCTCGTTGAAATTTACGTCAGGAATGACCTTCACTTTTTTGGAAAATATTTTACCTGAGGAAATATCCAACCGTCCCGGGACTTTTTAGACACCCTGTATATATGTGGATTTTACAGGTTCTACTGAATTCATTTGGACATTTTCTGAAGTATATTGCAAAAATCGGAACTAAATGAATATCATTGCAAAATAACAATAAACAAATTACATTTTATATTCTTAAAACAATATTTATAAACGTTTCTCCTATCTTTATTTGCGACAAAAGGATTCCAGTCAATATACTTAATACTTTGTCAAGTTTTCCAAAAATTAAAAACTTAATTAGTTAATTTATTATTATTGCAAGATTTAATTAAAATTTTTAATAATGATTTAAATTGTTAATATCGTCAGAATACAAAAAATGGATTCTAAATTTATTTTAAATCTCTCGAGAGCACCGCAAAATAAATCACATAAATCAGGTACCGCCGAATGTAAATTTTGAATTTTTTTTTAGATTCATTTTATTAAGGCCCATAAACAGCGAAGAAAGTAAATATTTCGCGAACGATTCGTAATCAAACGAAAGATATGGTAATGAGCTTCGGAACCAAGAAAAACTCATTCTTCCAAGAAGAGAATCGCATGATTCAATCTTTATGAGAGGGAACATATCACGAAATAAAAAAGCCTTTCATATACCTCTTATATACAATGTTAGAAGAATAATGACATCGATTTTATGTGATTACCCTCTACATTTTTTGACTGTAGTGCTTTTATTATCAGAAGTTGTATCTGCACTCCTGTTCTCGTGTTTTCTCGAATCAATGCGAAAATTGTAAATTTTTAAAAAATTTGTAATTGCTGAAAATTATTTAAAAAAACCTGTAGTTTGTGGCAGAATAATTGTTTTCATTCTTAACTATATTTTTAAACTCCGAAAAGTACCAAAATAATTCTAGCAGAGGCTACAAATTTTTGCTGGGTCCAATAGGGTACATAATTTATAGTTATAGAACTGAAAGCTTACTGTGGCTTTATACAAAGATTTATTTATATTTTTATGGACAGTAAAAAAATGCGTTTTTATTTCTTGTTTTAGGTGAGTCCAGAAATTACATACCATTCTTGGGATACTGTTTGATCCCCCTCTTTGTGAGTAATATTTATGAAATATGGTTTTAAAATTAATATTAAATATTATAATATATCTTAAGGCGTGATTCTCTTTGAAATATTTTTTTGGACGACTACATATTTTTTATCAACAAAAAGTAAGTAATTCTCGATCATATCATCTCTGTTTCAATGTTAAATATTCAATCAATGTTAAATAATATAATATTTTTAAGGCGGGCTTCTCTTTGGAATAATTTTTTTTTGAAAGCTACATATTTTTTATCAACAAAAAGTGAGTGGTTCACGATCATATCATCTATGCTTGAAGACTTTGGGACAAAACAGTTACGTTCGTACAAAACCAGACTTACAATAATAATAAAATTGCATTTTTGCTTATTGAATATCAAATCTTATAATATTTGTTGACGCGGGCTTCTCTTATAAATAATTTTTGTTTACAAAATATTTTTTGTAAAAAAAAGTGAGTGATTATCTATCATATCATCTCTGTCTGAGGACTTTGTGGCAAAACAGTTTCGTTTGTGTAAAACCACGCTTACAATAATGATAAAATTGCATTTTTGTTTATGGAAAATTAAATTCCTATCTTACCGACACTTTTTTTATTACCTTACCTATTTTGACACGCAGTGGCATATCGAGTTGAAAATTTGGGATAATAAATAAAACCACTAGGCAAGGTGGGTCTGCTCCTAATTTTTAATAATTATAAATAAAGCAAAAAAATATTTACAAAAATTATTTTTTTTATTGTTAAAGTTTAGAACCAGACCCACCTTTATTAGTGCTTCGTATTTTTTATTCCAAATTTTCAACTCGATATAGTGCTTTGTGTAAAAATAAGTTAGGAAAGGAAAAAGTGTCGGTAAGGTAGGAATCTGGTTACGTGACACGCTCTTCTGTCTTCATCTATCCACAATAATTTTGTCACAGTCTTTGAAAAAAAAGCTTTCTACACAATTAAACATTTATTACTATCACACTATTACACGAAAATATATGTCGTTCATTTGAATGTTCAAAACTTCAGATGCGTCATATGCTTGAAGTTCTAAACGTTCAAATAAACGAATTTTTTTACTGATGATTTTGTAAACTAATAAAAATGTCTAAAGTCTTTGTTAATTTATATTCTAAATAACATATTCACTCAAACAAAATTATAATGCAGTTTTTTATTGTAGTTGGAACAATATTTATGGACAAAATATAATTGGGAAAAATATTTCATTCATTTGAACGTTCAGAACTTCCGGTACATCAAAAAGTCTTTTTATCGTACGGGAAATACGTTTGAGGAAATACTATGCAAATAACTTCTATTTCTTTAACATTTCATGTCGTGGTTTTTAATTTTTTATTTGTTGGCATACGAAAATAATATATTTTCTCACTAAAGAACCCAACCTATTTTATCTTAAACTGAATTAAAGAGATTTTAAGTAGTGATATCTCGCTGCTTCGGTTTAAGATATATTATTAAGATTTCATGCTAATAGTTTAATCTTCCTAAATTATCTGGATTTATCAAGAAGCATAAAAATCCATATTATAGTTTTTGGTCCGCTCAGATCCAAGCAGTTGAAATTTGGATTTCAAATTTGCTTCAAAATTCGTTATTTCACATAACTTTAAAGCTACGGAATAGCACTAGTGTTCGGCTCTTTGAAATTCCAAAAGCGGCGCAAGAAGATTTGGATCTGGATATGGTCTACACTCTACTTGATGTTCGAGACTAATTGCTACTGATTCAACCAAAGGAGCTTTCAGTACCTGAGAATATTCAGAGTCTCGTTTTGATATAGTCGAAATCGATGGAGTCAAAGACCATGTCGTTACTTTGGTCGGTATACCATGCGTGAAGAGCACAAGGGACTTGTTAGCTCAAGAACTTGTCCTTGTATCAAGTGTGTTGTAACAAGTGTCCCGACGTATTCTCGAGGTAGCTACGAACCTAAAGGCCATTCATTACATTCTACAATTTGCCTACTCTGTCCATTTTGCTTTGTATGCAACATGTGATTACCTACACAGCATAAAATTCTTATTAATTTTAAGGAAACAACATTGTTTTTACTATGTTCTTTTAAATTAACATACAAATATTTTTATATTAAAAGAAATTTTATTTGATTTTAATAAAAATCGTCACGTAGTTTCTTCCATTTGACGAAATTATTTGTTTAAATGATTTGTCAGTAATTTGAAT
>NC_046666.1:52354587-52357757 GCF_010883055.1 Belonocnema kinseyi
GTCACCTGAACCAAAATTTTGTTCATTTAACCAAAATGATTTCTAAAATCAACCCAATATGGTAGAACAAAACTTTAATTTTTATCAAAATTCAAGAGTTTTACTTATGAATCTTCCAAATTAATGAAATTTTTAATTGTACAATTGCAAACTCGCAAAATTTTTAAAATCTAAATTAAGAAAATTAAAAATTCTTGAATCTTAAAGATTAAAAATTTCAAGTTCTGTAATTGTGAAGATTTACAATTCAAAACCTTCCATCTTAAAGTTTTACAGTTCGAATGTTTTTAATTCAAAAATATTTACAACTCAAAGTTCTGCAATTTTGATGATTTAAAATTGAAAACTAAAAACTTTCAAAACGTATGTATTAAAGGTATGTAATTTTGGATGTTTTTTTAAAATATGTAGTTCAGTTTTGAAGATTTACGATGGTAAATTCTTTAATTTTTAAGATTTTTAATTGACATTTTAATTTAATTTTACATCAATATTTATAGTGTGTTGTCAAAATTTGTTTGAAATATTTCAATTTTGAATTGTTAAAATTAAAATTGATTAAAGTTTCAAGAATTATATTTCAAAGGTATGTAATTTCGAACGGTTTTTTTATTTTGTAGTTGAATTTAGAAGATTTCAATTATAAATTTAATAATTTTTAAGATTTATATTTTCAAGGTATGAAATTTGTAATTTTTTAAAATATGAAATTCAGTTTTTTAGACTTAATATAAAAAGTTATCCCATTTTAAGATCTTCGATTGAAGACTCTTTAGTATATAATGTGTACTATCACAAATTTTTTTAAATAGTTCAATTTTGAATTGTTAAAATTAAACTTTATTTAATTTTCAAGATTTATATTTTTGAACAGATTTTTCAATATCTAGTTCAATTATAAAGATTCAAGAATCAAATTTATTAATGTTTAAGATTTATATTTTCAAGGTATGTAATTTTGAATTCTTGTAAAATATGTAACTGAGTTTCGAAGGTTTACAATGGAAAATTCTCCAATCTTTAAGATTTCCAATTGAAGATTCTTCAATATTTAATGTGTATTGTCGCACTTTTTTGTAAATAGTTCAATTTTGAATTTTAAACTTTCGAATTTGATAAAATTTTGGATGTACATGAACTAAAATGCAGAATTCTTAGTTGTAAAATATGAGAATTAAATAATTTTTTTTCGCAAATGTTTTAAATGAGACATTTTTTAAGACCAACAAATGAAATTTTTACAATTTTGAAGAGTTAAAGTTAAAAAGTCTTCAATTTAAAAAATTTATATTTCCAAATTATTCCATTATTATGACTTACATTTTATAGGAATGTAATTTTTAATGTATTTTTTAATATTTTAATTTTGAAGATTCGCAACTAAAAACGACTTGCAACCTAAAATTCGTTAATTTTGAATATTTAAAATTCAGGACTCGCCATTTAAACAGATTTGAACGTATTTAAACAGAAATGAAAAGTTTTCATAAGATTATACGGTATTTCTATCTTTTTAATAATAATATTATTATCATAAATAATTTTTAGTTTTTGAAACTGATCTTAAAATCATCTTTAATGGAAATATAACGTTTTCCTTTTTCGAAATTATTGATAAGAATGTTATAACTATTATTAAATTTTATGGATATTTAGTAATACAAAATTCAAAGTTTTTAGCGGAATGAATTCATGTTGATTTATTGAATGTACATAAATTTTGAATGTATTAAGTATCATTGGGCAAAATTCCTGAAAATAAAATAAAAATAAGTATCAACAAAACAATTCGAAATTATTGACTTAGAATAATAACATTTTCAACATACTTGGATTATAATCAAAGGAATTTTGACAATCGAACAGATTTATTACAAAATACATTTTTTAAATATTAAGTTTGAAACAAATCATACTATGTTCTATATAAATTTAAATATCAAATAACGAATTAAACCAATTTTTAAGCTCCAATAAATTATGATGAGTTCTTCTTAACAGAGCTATTTAGATCAAGAGGAAATTTTTTATTAATTTCTTTTGAAAATATGCAACTATGTTATTTTTTCTTCTTTAAATAACTGAAAATATTTAAAAACATTTTTACCTAATACATTTTTCAACAATATTACTTCTGTCCTTTAATACCTTTATTAATTATAAAAAATACAGACTTTCGAAAATAATTTTGTCTCTACGAAATTCCGAAGGCTCGGGATCGCCGCCCGTTAATTTAGTAAAGTCCGTAACTACCCGTTACGGCATTTTCTCGAATTTTTCTGTGACATATTTGGCCATCTATTATTTACTCGATTTTTTGTTGTTGAAATAATCAAATTTGTATTGTGCCAAGAAAAGTTTGGTGGCTTTTAATTATTATAATAGTTGTAAACACTAATTCTAAATTCGGTAAACACTAAGCTGCAGGTTACAAGCATTTGCCCATACTTCACATGTGGGAATGGGTGTTGCCGATTGTCCACAATCGGTACGTTAATCAGCCATCGGCACTACAGTTTCAACTTAACGACCTACCTTCCCATTTAGCTTGCGGTCACACTGTTGATAAATACTTAGTCCAAGGTGTTGTATTACCGACGGAGGAAGTCGTGGGACAGATGGGAGTAAAAGTTGGTAGGTGTAACTGAGGTGATCTTAAGAAAGGATAGAGTATAGCGCCGGTGCCATGGGTGAGAGAACTCTGAGGCAGTCGGGGATGATGCCACATTAATATTCTAGGCATGTAAGTCCTTTCTCTCTCTTACTCTCATTTCCTACTTCTCTCTTCCTTTTCTATTCTCCACCTTTCTGCGTCTCCTCTCTCTTACGTTTTTAACTCCTTATTTTCCCTCTCACTTCCTCTCGAAAGAGTTTTGCGCTCCCAGCAGCTCGTGTGCCAGATTGCGATCGCAACAGCTTCGTTAATTACTAGATCCTTCACCCTTCTTTTTCTTCTCAGCCACCTTCTTCCTTGACTTTTCGTCCTCCTCTCGTAGATTTACGTCTCTCATTCCCTTTGGAGGAGCCTCTAGCCAGGGACCGTCCTCGACCAGTCTTCAGCAATCACCCTCGACCTCAAATTTTTCTCTGTCTTGATACTTTTTTAGTGGAAAGAAGCGAACGGAATTGGAAATATTGGTTTGCTAGATTGGTTTTCAAGTGATAAATAT
>NC_046666.1:52357857-52364434 GCF_010883055.1 Belonocnema kinseyi
TGATTAGTTTTATTTTAGTAAAATAAAACTAATCATAACGATTTAACTGAAGTTAAAAAAATTATTGACGTTTTCAAATAAGTTTAGACGATAGAATTGGAAAATATTAATAATTCATTGCGACCTGAAGTTTACGGAATGCAAAATTAGTTGTGTCATCTATTCTAATCATTTAAAGGCATTTAAAGTTTTCTTATTTTTTCGAAGTATAAATTTTTGCAAAGAAGGTTTTGTAACAAATATGGTGTAATTATGTCAGTTTGTCCTTAGATGGCCATTATTCTCGTTACTTATGATATTCAAATAATATTAATGATAATGCCTAAACACATGTGCGGATTGGAAAATACCAACAGATGCTTGTGATTTGAAGTTTTCTGACTGAAAAGTAAATTTGTTTTCTTATGTATTCTTATCTTTTAAGCAATGCAAGTTTTCTTGGTTTGGCAATATTGGTTTCGTAGCTTGGTTGTGTAAAGTGAACAATATTTCCGTTGGAAATATTGTTTATTACAAAGTAATATTGACCTCTAAGAAAATTATTTTTCATCAATTACCTACCAAAATGAAGATGAGAAGTTAGTTTTACAATTTTGGAAAGGCGTAGAAATAATAAAGGAGGGTGTTTTAAAATAATAATAGTGGACTGAATATGGTGTGATTATGTCAGCTTCTCCTTAGTTGATCATTATTCTTATTAGTTATGGTAGTAAAATAAAACTTGGTTATATTGATCTCAGAGTCAACGCTTAATCGAATAAATTTAGTTAAAATAGCTAAAACAAATAAACGATAAAAACAAATGAACAGTCAAAGAATTATTCACCAAAGTGCGGAAATAATTAAATATTTTACTATCTCGAACACGATCCTTTGCTCACCATAGGTGATTAATTCCTTAACTGACTTTTTTTATTGTCTATTTCTTTAAACTCTTTTAGCTAAATTTCTTTGATTACCCATTGGATGATTTAACCGTTTTTTGCTTGCTTGACATTTTTTAAACGATATTTGCTTGAAGCAGACAATACTAGTTAAGGAACATCAATTTCTCCATATTGTGGAATAATGATACAGAGTTGCACAATATTTTCCTCAGAGATAAAACTTGTTAACTATTTTAACAAACGAACCGCACCTTTCAATACTTAATGCAATCATCGAATAGAATAAAAGATCCAGTCCTCAATCAACTAATGCTGCAAACATTATTCATTTTTTTCAATATTTCAACTCTAACAACGAATATTATAGAAGATAGCAATCATATAGAATGCTTTGTCTTTACGAAAAACCGATATTACTTGTACCCTTTTGTACTTCCTTCGTATGATATCTAGTGGGATAGGTGCAGCCGTGGAATTTCAAATATCTGCTTTGCATTCTTAGCTATCTTCCTTACCATGAGAAATGTGCAACGGTTGCATCGGATCTCTGACTGAGAAATTTATATTTAAGCGTTCAGCCCGCGGTGACGGAGATAGCGTTTCGAATAAACCATTGGTCTTTCACATTTCTTATCTTCTTGGCTTTCCCGTTGCGCCTTAACTTTACGGAAGAAGGAAGTAAGATGTTAAGCATAAATATTGGCGTTTAAGAATACCTTTTCCAAACCATCTTTTTGATGTTGATATGGTACACAAATGGAATAGATGATTAGGTGAAGGAATAAAATATTTTGTTTGGATTATTCATTTAGGATATGGAAAAAAACATACATAGTATTTTCTGAAAACTTGCACATGAATTTGCTTATCGTGTGTTCAGTTTTTGGTTGGATCTTCAAAAATGAATTCATACACAGAAGAAGTGTCACAAATAATAGTCAGTGTTTTTTTATTGTAACAGAACCTCTTTAAAGAGTAAATCAGTCCCTAACGGCAGGCTTTGAATTCACGCCAATATGGACACTTTTTTTCTAACGATGCAACTATTTTGCTATTATTTAAAAAAAATGATACTAATTCCAAAATAACATCTACCATCTTAAAACAGCAATTTCAAAATATTTACGAATATTTCAAGGGATTTCTAAGGTTTCCAATGAATTTGACAGAGTTTCAATAATTTCAGAGTCTCAGAGTAGTTTAAATGTTTCCAAGGGATTTTAAGAGATTTCAAGAAGTTTTATGTAGCTTAAGATTATTTCCAAGCTTTTTTTAGAAATTTTAAGAGGTACTACGAGTTTCAAGATAATCAAATGAATTTCAAAGTATCTTAAGACATTTTTAGGAATTTTGCCAACCTTCGTAATTTTATATGATGTCCAAGGACTTTAAAGATTAAAGAAATTGCAATGGGTTTCAAAGAATTTGAAAGATCTTAGAGTATTTCACAAGATTCAAAGAAATTGCAAGAGATTTCAAACATACCTACGGACTGTAAAAAGGGCATCAACGATATTCAAAGATTTTTAAAAATTGAAGAAATGGAATGAAATTTTAAGGAATTTCTACGGGTTTCATGGGATATAATGGTGTCTCAAAAAATTTCAAACCTATAAAGATTTTTTAAAGGAATTCTAAAAAAGTTTGAAGATTTCAAAATTTTCGTAATTTAAAAAGATTTCTACGGACTTTACAATATTTAGGAAGTTTACAAATTTTTAAAATATATTTTATTCAAAAAGATTTTTAGGAATTTTATAAGATTATAGAAAATTTCAAAAAAATTAAAATTCTCAACATTTTCAGGGATTCAAAGGTATTTTATAATATTAGAGGGGTTTCATAGGATTTAAAAAGAAATGAAAAGTTTTTATAAGGTTCTAAGGTATTTCTATAGTTTTAAATGGATTTTGAAAAATTTGGAGAGTTTCCCAAGGGCTTTGGTACATTTCAACGGATTTTAAGATATTTGAAAGTTTTGCGGGTGTATTTAAAGATTTTAAGGAATTTCAGGATATGCTAAAGGAATTCAAAGGGCTTAATCAGATTTTGTGGGTTTTTACAGAATTTTACAGGGGATTTAAGAGGATTTCAAAGATTATATATATATTTTTAAAAATGATTTTAAAAGATACTAGAAGCTCTTACGCGCGCTACGCACGCGACCCACTAATTTACTTGTAATTATTCTATTTGGAAATAAGTTCAAGAAAATACCACGATACTCATTTTTACTTTAATAACTTCTATTTATACACGACTGCGCATGTGTACCATATATGACGAAAGAGCGGGTTGGGTACTTGAATATTGAAAACCCGGCTAAACTCAGGAGGTTATTTCCTGCAGTTTTCCTCTCATCTGACCAAATGTTTAGGCAAACTCGTATGCAGCTACATTGTAACTAAACCTTAGTAAAAGAAATGGCCCTATTCTGGCCCTATTCTGGCCCTAAATGGCCAAATTCTAAATTTTTTATGAAACTTCTTTCAATAATTAATAATTAATAATTCTGGTAAATTTAACAAATAACTTATAAAAGAGCCATCACAAAGACAATCTGAGTTAACTTCGTAAACAAATTTGAATAATACCCCAACTCTCAATATGTTTATGAAAATTGTCTGAATGATTAATAATTATTATAAATTTACAAAGTAACGTGGAAAATGATCATCGAAAGACATTCTTAGTTCATTGCGTGAACAAACTATGCCTTTTCCTTGAAAAATAGCCAAGCTATAAATATGTTGATAAACATTTTAAAAATAATAAATAATTCTAGATTTTCAAAGCATCAGAGAAAAAAATCATCGGAAAGATCTTCTTATTAGTAGGATAAACGTCAAACTCTTAATTTTTTAATTAGAATTATTTAAGCAACTAATATATCTTGTAATTTACAATGCAACATAATAAATTAAACGTATTATTTAAATAAGGGACATTTATAAAACGTATTTAAATAAGTACAATGCTTAAAGATTAAATAAATGCTAAAAGCCATAAATAAACTCCACTCGAATTCGGCACGATCGCCGTAACTTAATCGCTAGGAATGTTTACATCTGATAATGTAAACAGATCCCTTGAACGTGCCTGTTTCACTTTTCTATTACTCTATGGGAAACTGAGACCAACTTTCAACTATAGGATTACAGGTGTCCAGGTGTTTTACGGGATCTTACTCTCTTTTTATGACATTAATAGGATTTCAGAAAATATCAAATATTCCAAGGGATTTCAAAGTGGCTTTGTCAGACTTCATGTGATATATTTCACGGAATTTCAAATACTGAATTTTTTTAAAGGGGGTTTTAAAAATACTACAGGTTTCACGATGTTTTGCGTGATTTTACAACATTTAAGTGATTTCAAAAGATTTAAAAATATTACAAGGAATTTAACAAACTTCAAATCTTTGAAGGCCATGTGAGGAGTGGGTCACGTGACCAGATTCCTACCTTATCGACACTTTTTATTTTCGTACTTATTTTCACACGAAGCGCCATATCAAGTTAAAAATTGGGGTCATAAATAAGAACTAAGAAAGATGGGTCTGATCCTAAATTTTTATAATTATGAAAGCAAGTTGTTTTTGTAAATAATTATTCTTCTTTTTTTATAGTTATTAAAATTGAGGACCATACTTACCTTTCTTAGTGATTCTTATTTATTATCCCAAATTTTCAAGTCGATGTGGCGCTTCGCGTGAAAATCAGTTAGAAAATAAAAAAGATTTCGGTAAGGTAGGAATCTGGTAATGTAATCCACTCGACAAATGGCCTTAAGGGATTTCAAAGAATTTCTTAGTACTTCAGAAAGTCTTAAGGATTTCAGGCAGCTAATCAGAGTATCAATGATATTTAAAATATTTTAAGGGATTTCAATTGATTTAAACTTACTTCTGGAGAACTATAAGGAGAAAATAAACAAAATAAAAAGAAGTCTAGGGATATCTAATTATTTAGGGATTTCAAGGCACGGCCCGTAACGTGCTGCCTCTAGCGCAGTCCGCCGGAGACATCTGCGATTCCCACGGAAAGTTTATTTCAGTTTGTTCGATCTAACTCGCGTTTTTGCCCCACTTGATCGATTACCTGGAACGTTTCGTACCCTCAGTTTTTTTTAGATTCCACCACATTTAAAGGATTCATAGGATTTTAACAAAAATTATAAGATTTCAAGGGATTTTTCGGGCTGTTAAGAAAAAGAGATCGTTGAGCTTTCCCAAGAATGACAAAAGATCTCCACAGATTTGAAAGGATTTGAAAGCTTATTATTAATTAATTATTAATTAAAAAGAGAGCTTATCATACGATTTAAAGAATGTAATTTTTTTAGTCTGATTCTGAAAATTTCTAAGTATATCTATACTTTATGAGAAAAAGAATTTGTATTTTTTTCATTATAAGAAAAACTTTCCAGAAATTTGTTGCTTTATGAGATTTTCCTCGCTGACTTTATAAAATAAATAAAAAAGTTTGGCCCAGAAAAACAGAAACAATCATTCTCTCAATTTGTCAAAAAATGGATTTATCTGATTTGAAACAGGGAATTTTAGAAAATAATTTTAGTTTTTATTTTGGGACAGGGAATTTCGCTAAAGAAATATAATTTCACTTGAAACAGGGAATTTTTTGAATAGTAGGGGAATTTTTTAAAAGAATCATAATTCAGATTCAGAAGAAATGAATTAAAAAAAATCCCTTTTCCAAGTTAGAATTCGTCACAATTAGAAAGTTTCCTTTTCTAAATTTTATACAATGAAAATACTTTGAACAGGTTTTGGAGTAGAAGGCGTATTCCAAAGAATAAATATTTCCGAATTATGATGGACAATTTTCCTATATTCGTTGCGAAATAATCTTTTTTTAGTTGACAAATCAACTACTTGGTTAAAAGATAACATCTTTATTAAAAATTAATTTTTATTGTTGCAGATTCATTATTTTAATTTAAAATTCACCTCTGGTTGAAAGTGTAACTACTTTGTTAAAAATAAATTTATCTTTCTTTGGTAAAAGTTCAACAATTTGGTTAAAAATTGCTATTTTGAATTTAAAAATTAAAGTATTTATTTGAAAACGTATGTAATTTGTGGAAAATTCGTATTTTTTGTAGAAAATTAATCTTTATGGTTGAAAATTCATTTTTTTGGCATAAAATTCAACTATTTAAGTTGAAGAATCATCCATTTAGTTGAAAATTCATCGTTTTGGTTGAAAATGAATCTCCTTAACTGAAAATGTAACTTCCATTTTTAGTTGAAAATGGATCTTATCTAGTTCAAAATTGAACAATTTGGATGCAAAGTTTTTTTCGAATTGAAAATTCGCGCATTTGATTTAAAAGTTGATTTTTTGGCTGAAAATGATCTTCTTTGAAAGTAATTCTTCTTGTTTAAATTTATTCCGTTTAAAAATTAAAGTATTACAGGTCATTATTTATTATTTTAGTTGAAAGTTCATCATAAAATTTTTTGTCTACCAATTATTTTTTTTAGGCGAGTATTCGTCTTTTTTGGTAGAAATTAATCTCCTTTGTTGAAAATTAATCTTTTTGAACAAAATTCAATAGTTCTAGTTCTCGACCTCAAATTTTTCTCTGTCTTGATACTTTTTTAGTGGAAAGAAGCGAACGGAATTGGAAATATTGGTTTGCTAGATTGGTTTTCAAGTGATAAATAT
>NC_046666.1:52364534-52391611 GCF_010883055.1 Belonocnema kinseyi
TGATTAGTTTTATTTTAGTAAAATAAAACTAATCATAACGATTTAACTGAAGTTAAAAAAATTATTGACGTTTTCAAATAAGTTTAGACGATAGAATTGGAAGGTTTATTCTGGTTAAGATTAAACTATTGAAGTTGAATATTTACAATTTTATTTGAAAATTCATTATTTTGTTTGTAAATGTAACTATTTTTTTTAAGTTAGGATTTTCATTCTACTATTCCAGTTTCGGTTGAAAATTTTTGTTAATTTAAAATTTGACCGTTTTTGTTGGAAAAGTGTATTGTTTGGTAAAAAATTAATCTTTTTATTTTAAAAGTAAACTTTCTGTTTAACAATTAATCTTTTAGATTAAAAATTCAAGTGTTCCAGTTAAATATTCATCGTTTTAGTTGAGAATGCATCTTTTTTGCTTAAAACTTAACTATTCTAGTTGAAGTTTCAAAATTTTATTTGAAAATTATTCCCTTTGGTTGAAAGTCGAACTATTTTGTTTAAAATCAGTTTTTTTGTTTCGTAATAAATTAACTTTTCAACTGTAAGTTTAATTTGTCCAATTTTCGTAAAAACTAGATATTTTTTAGTGAAAAATTTAAGTATTTTTTCAAAATTCAATTCTTTTGCAATGTTAATGCAATGTCTTTTGTTATATTAAAGGATGTTTAGAATGAACGTCATGAATTGAAATAAATGTTTGCATTGTGCAGAAAATATAATTATGTTAATAATGTTAGATGTTAATTTTGTTTGTCTACTGGTCTAAATCAATATTACTAAAATATTAATTTATCTTGAGATTGTGAAAAAATGGTCTTTAGCTCCACTGGAATATGAGCCCAGGTTTTTGGCACAATCTTAGGATAAACCAGTATTTTAATAATATTGATTTAGTCCAGAGACAAACAAAATTAACATGTAAAATTATTCATTCATTTATTTGGTCAAGAACCCTACATCAATAATAAAAATATAATTATGTTACTTTTAGTTGACTGGGAAAATTGAAAACCTTGACCGGGAAAAATCGGGAAATGACCGAGACTTTAAAGTCATCCGCCGAAACGCCACCCTGGGGATATAACAAATATTGTATACCAGACTTCAAAAATAGTTAACCCCACTTCAAAAATAGTTAACACCTAACTAATTAATTTATTATTTTTTAATTATATGACACTATTTTGCTGCTATTTTTAAAAAATCATGCCATTGTTTTTGATCTCTGAAGTGAGTCCGAGCCCTGTATGTAACAGAAGTATGTCTGTACCGGCTCACAACTGTACGACATTCCTGGGGCTTTTGGTGTTGGTTATAAGGTTCGCTGGCTTCGCATGGTCTGCTGCCCGTAGAAGGTATCCGACAAATGTAACGCCTGCCAAAAAACGTAGTTTAACGTTTTTACCATGAGGCTAACTCGTGAGTACAGCTGTGCTGGGATTCTTGGGTTCCGTCCCATCACCACTCAGTAGAGTCCACCCACAGAAATCCACCTTGCCACATCAACATCGTGGAAGGCAGGTGAAATAAATAAGTTAAGGACCGTCCACAAAAAAATAGTTGAACTTTCAAGCAAGAAAGATGAATTTTCAACTAAATAGTTAAACTTTAACCCCAAATTGTTAAATTTTCAAGCCAAAAGGATGAATTTTTTGATAACCGTTGTATTTGGAATAATAAAAATTAGGTTTCTACCAAGGCATGTAACTTTTCTATCAAAAAAGATGAATTTTTAATTCGAAGGACGAATTTTGAACAAAATAGTTGTTTTTTAAATAAAAAAGATGACTATCAAATTCAAAATCGTATAAAAATGTAATTTCAAGCCAAAAGGATGAAATTTTCAGAAGGAAATTAATTAATTTTTTAAAAATTAAGAATTTTCAACATAAGAGTTAATTGTCAACCAAGGAATATGAATTTTCTACTGTACAAGACGATTTCCCTCAAAAAACAAATTTTAAACCATTTGAATCAAGTGAAAAAACTAATTTTTTACAAAATAGTTTAAACCTCAACAACATAAATGGTTTCGCAATTGATAAAGGTTAATTTGAAACCAAAAAGTTAATTTTTCCACTAAAAAATATATTTTTCGAAACCAACAATGAAGTCGTCAATTTTTTCCACAACATTTTTCAAAAAGAAGCTTTTTGGCTGCCTCCCTTTGTTTCTCATTTACGAGGGTTTTTTGCCCCTCCCCCCTTCATCAGTAATTTAGTCCTAAATTATCTCAAAGCAGAGGGAATAGGGTAATTTTTCATGAGAATAGGGAACTTTCAAGAAAGAAAAGATGATATTTAACTTAATTTAAACTTTTAACCAAAAAGTTAAATTTTTAACCCAAAAAGACGATTTTGGTTAAGATAGTTGTTTCTTCAATAAGAAAAAATTATTTTCTATCAAGACACGTGCATTTTTTAACATGAAAGATGAATTTTTAATCCAAAAGGACGAATTAAAAAAAAAACAGTTGAATTTGCGACCAAAAAGATGACTATCAAAATCCTATCAAAATGTAATTTCAAGCCAAATAGACGAAATTTCCAAACATATTTGTATTTTCAACAAAAGATTTTATTTTCATACAAGACAGATTAATTTTTTACCATGCAAGGCGAATTCTCTGCCAAAAGCCAAATTTTGAACCAGTTGAATTAAGCGAAAAAATGCATTTTTATGTAATAGTTAGGTTCTCAATTAAATATATACATTTTTAATCAATAAAGATTAATTATAAACCAAAAAGTTGAAGTTTCAACGTAAATAAAACACAATTTTGAACCAGTTTAATTGAACCAAAAAATGGTAAAAAAAATAGTTAAATTTTTAACTTAAGAGATGAATTTTAAACAAAAATGATGAATACAAAAAAATTAATTTCTAACAATAGAGTTCAACATTCCATCAAAAGATGTTTTTTTAAACAAGAAGAATAAATTTATAAAAACAAAATAACTAAATTTCCCACTAACGGGTTACTAGTTAAATTTGTAACAGAATAGTCGGATTTTGTTATTGAGTTTTCTTAATGCAGTTTAATCATTCATTTGAAAAAATAACTTTCATCAAATTTTTCTTTAAAAAGGTTCTAATAAAATAATAATAAATTTTTTCTAAATTTGCTCGCTGCGTGGGCACATTCTTATTTTTCATTGCTGATGTTATTTTTTACGATTGAATCAAAACCTATGCGTCTTTTTAAAAATATTCGCAAGAAAATTGATAGATCTTGTTTAGATAAAAATTATTTGGTTTGACAATTTTTCATACTTTGCATAGTCTGAAGCCATAGCCTGAAAAAATAAAATCGTTTGTGACACGATTTCCAAAATATTTGGTCCTAAATTTTTATAATCAGGAGCAAAAAAAAATTGGTTAGAAAATTTTTTTTTAAATTGTAAAAATTTAGAACCAGATAAACGTTTCTTTTTGCCTCTTATTTAATTTCACAAATTTTCAACTCGGTATCGCGTTTCAAGTGAACGTAAGTTAGTTTTGAAGAAAATGTTTTTAAAAATTCGAGGTTACGCTCACAAGGCCTAAAGGGCATGTGACACACTCCAATACCTGTATTATCCAGCTAACTGTATCAGTGCATTCGATTTATTTTTACTTAAGAACTTTTTTTAAAAATTAAAATATCGGACTGTAACTTTGGAAACTGCATCAGAAGACCTTAGAAGATCTTAGCAATCTTGACATTTTCAGCCTAAGAACTTTTTTTATATTTAAAATATCTTCGAGATGTAAAAAACGTACAGAAATGTGATGTACTTTCGGTTCTTGAATTTCTCGAAGCTTGAGACCGGTATTTTATACACTGTAAAAAAAATCTATTGAATTTTACATCTCTGGTGGATGTAAATAAAAGGACCCCCTCGTGTATCGGAGTAACTTTACGAATCTGTTGCGATATTCCAATTCGGCCGATAATTTTAAACGCGAAAATTTAAAATTCATTATGTGAAAGAATAAAATTAAATATATCAGGGCGACAGGTTTCGAACACTCGAAGCTTAAGCTTCGTAAAATTTCATGGAGATTGAAGAAACACAAGCCGGACACGTTACCACTTACCTAAAACACATAAGATACTATGGGTATTTTTTTGATGTTTAAATATTCCGTAACAAAAATATAAAATATACGTTTGGAATGACCGCATTTTTTTCCGTTCCAATAGCAGAAAATGTAAAAGGCAAAATTTGAATAGCTCGAATTCGGTCTATTTTTGTGTGAAAGCTGTTAAAAAATTGAACATAGCTGTCAATTTCCTCACATTAAGAATAAAAATACTCCAAAATTGAAGGATGAAGGCATCGATAAAGAACGAACACGAGAGACGCTTTCGTATTCACATATTATATGATTAATTATCCTAAATTTTTAATTAATTATAAATAAAAAATTTCACAGTTTCCGCCCGGGTAAAATTAAAGATCTTTGGTCAAATTAAAAATCTCGATGTAATTTTCAATCACAGGAAAGTGATTTTACCGACGTATGGTAGTTTTACACGCTGTGACTGAATTTTCCCTTCTGAATGTAAAGTTCGTACGAGGGAATGTGTAATTTTATTTTTATCGAGTGTATAATATTACACTGCTGTTCGAGGGTCCTTTTATTTACATCGCTAGAGGATGCAATTTTACATACTTTTGTAAAATCATACAGTGAAGTGTGTGATATTAACAGTGATACAATATGTAATTTTCCGAAACTTTGTAATTCTACACAAATCTTTTTTTACAGTGTATGTATACAAAAATTTGTAGGTTCAACAAATTTCCAGGTACAAAGAAAATATGTCAAAAAATGGTCCCAGTTTTAATTTCTTTCAAAATAATTTAAAGCGAAAATCCTATTCAAATGAAATGATTAAACGTAATTTATAGTTTTGTGATAAAATTTACAAAGTTTCCGTCCGATATTTTTTTTACAAAAAAAGTTCTCAAGTTTAAAGAAAATGCAGTAAACTGAAGAAGTGAGGTCGGTAATCTAGGTACATATTTGAGCGTGTCACATGGCCTTACGCGAAATAAACGAGAAAAAGAATAAGTTACTCGAGATCAGAAGAAATAAGAATTCTTAATGAAAAATACGAGAATAGGGTTAAAAAAACCAAAGTTTTTTCAATTCTATAGAAATACAGCAAGAGACGTGCGTAGGATTTTTTTTGTTGATATATTGATTTTTCGCGACATGGTGCACTTTAAAAAAAAGTTGAAAATTTCATGAGAAAAATCGTTACAAAATTGTTTATAAAAAAATGATTCGTACGTCGCTGGAGAAAACAATTTTGAATATATTTAAAAAATTTCAGATCGATCGGTGAGGATTTGTGTGAGTTATGTTTCCGTTTAGTTAAAAAAAAGTGGTTTTGAGAAAAACGCGTTGAAAGTTATAAGCACTCTAAAATCACCGGGGCATACCTGAAAGGCGTTGGAGAAGAATTAAAAATTTGGTCATTTAGACACTTCTTCCGCCCTCCATCTTTTGGTATATTATTTTTATGACCCTAAAACACCTTTTAAGCACAAAATTTCGATTATTTGAAAATTCTACAGTGTTTTAACCACTTAAGTAAATATTGAACTGTACTATTGAAAGGCCATTTTTCGCCAAATTCACAAACTTTGTTCACATTTATAATCAGGAAACTTACTGAAAGTTATCTCAGTTCTTAAAGTTACTTCCACTGGCGCCCCCCCCCCACACATTCCTTTTAAAAAACCCGTAGTTTTGGCGCGACTTCCCCCTCACTCAAATTGGTGATGTAGTTTATGGATGGCTCTTTATGTGAACGAAAGCTCTCTGAAGACGAAGAAGAAGAGAGGCCGATGGTAAAACAGAAAGCAGAAAAGTGCGATAGGATGTGCAAGAAGTGCAACAATGCGAGACGAAGGCTTGGCCTCGGTTCTCGGCTCGACAGTACAGATAATTATCTTAGTTCCAGGTTTAATAGACGCCCGGTATTTCGGATTGGACCCTAATGACGGCGTTTACTGAATTTATATCGTCCAAGCCGCCGAAGAAGCCTCAAATTGCCTCCGCGCGGAATTATCTACGTCTGTCCCCCTCTTCGCCGTTCCGCCGGTCGTCTGGCCCTTGATGTATGTTCAATTATCGGTGCAAGGACACGTGTGGTGATGCCTTCTCCGGGTACACCGAGAAACGGAAAGAGGAGACGAGATCTATCGGCGAGTGGTCGTGTGACAATGTCGGAGACGAGATGAGAACGAGAAACGAGAAAGAGACATTTGTTACTCCGGGAGGAGCTGTCCGCGAAAAAGGCTCACTGTGGATGTGGATAAGACTCCAGTTAATATATTGAGTGGATATTCTTGGGTAAGGGAGTTTCGATCCTACGTGAGAACGACATCAATCTTAAAAAAGGAGCGCCAACAGGCATGTCCTTAAAGTTGGTGCTAATGTTCTCACAAGTTCCTAAATCTGATAAACAAGAAACAGGGACTCATTAAAAATATAATTCGAGATTAGGAGCCGTCCATAAACTACTTTACCAATTTGAGGGGGTAGCGCCAAAAACAACGGGTTGATAACAGGGGGTCGGTGTTCAGTGCGAAAGATGTCCCTGCAACGATACACTTTGATTCTCTATATTGAAATAATTGTCTATTTTTAACAAGAAAAAAGCAGAAAAATTTATTAGGTACAAAATTGATGTAGCTGAAGTCCCGTATGTTCAAATCAACGAAATATAGTAAAACCTCGTTAATCCGAGCCCGCTTTATCCGAGTTCGCGATTATCCGAGGTTGATACAAAAATAGTTGACCCGTCTTATCCGAGCTATAGCGCAAGAGAAATCCGTATTATCCGAGTCTTATGCATTATTCATACACATGAACTTGTCTTAACCAACCAGACCAGATCTTCCTAAATCCCTGTCCTGATTGGTTAATAATATACTCTCTACGTTAAAAACTGTGCAGATCGCTCTTAAATAAAGATACATCATGACATATGTAATATAAACTATTTATAAGATTTTTTTAAACATGTAATTGCACAAATTGAATATTTATTTAAGTAGACTTTCAGCTTATTATACTGAAACTTCCTTTTTATTTAAAATTCTGTTTTATCTAAGTTTCCCGATTATCCAAGTTGGGACCTGTCCACAATAGCTCGGATAAGTGAGGTTCTACTGTATTTTTACCCATTTCTATTTTAACCGTACATATTTTTCCATCTTCAATTTGAAATGTGCATTCTAATGTTGTTGCAATAATAAATTATTCCCAATATAAATGAACAAAAATTTCAGCACTTTTTCTGGTTTACAAAGTCATCAGTAGAAACTTACGTTCATTTGAACGTTCAAATGTACCTGAAGTTGCGAACTTTCAAATTAACGAAATATTTTTTGCAATTTCTATTTCACCCAAAAATATTGTTCCAACCAGAATTAAAAATATGCATTATAATTCTGTTTCAATAATAAATGATTAACAATATAAATTAACAATCATTTTAGCACTCTTTCTTGTTTACAAATTCATAAGTAAAAATTTTTCGTTCAGTTGAACGTTCAGAACTTCAAGCACATAACGTTCAAAACTTCTGGCACATGAAAAATTGAATTTAAAGGCCTTCCAATTCTAAATGCACAAATGGAAAACCTTTGACTTTAAAAGGAATAGCATTAATTTAATACCAAAATTATTCAAATTCATCCGCGAAAAAGGTTCACGGTGCACTTGTATAAGACTCCGGGTTAATATATTGAGTGGTTATAGTGATGAATATCGACATCGAAAAGCAACGAAAAAACTGTGTTTTGCTTTCGATGTCGATTTTTTTGACATCGATTTTCCAACTTCGATGTTTTTGATGTCTAGATATTTTTTCTTCGAAATTGGGTATCGATATTTTAGTTTGGTCGCTCATTATAAACACTAAAAGTTTCAGATTGTGAACCTTGTGGTTTGATTGGTTCATTATGTTATCTTCGGTTGAATCTCGTACCCAGTGAGTTTTATGTGAACACTGACTATTGCGGATTTCTTTAATTCTCCATGTTTCGAGACCCACTGAATTTAAAAAGACAAACGGTTTTACGATAGTTTCTCTCTGTCGTTTTTTTAAAATAAACAATTAAATTAATTAAATAAGGTTTAAAAATTTTATGTGCGGCTATCCGTAGTACGAAAAAATTTGAATAATTTATCCTCACAACCTGTTTTGATACAAATAAGATTACCAAAGTTATATCATTTAAAAAAAACTGAAGAGTTCATTTTCATTTTTTTTATCTTCGAATTTTCGTTGAACATTTTAAGACAAACAACGCACGATATAACAAAAGACAAAAAAGAAAAACCTTGTTTTTTAAAGCCCTACACGATTAATGAAATACAAGATATAATGAAAAATAAAAAATTCCCAAATAAGGATCTGCACATAATTTATTATTTATTTTTTAATATGACACGTAGTTTCTGTTTCATTCGTAAAAGAGAGTATCAAAAATAAAAAATTAACGTTCAAAATACATAATTTTTTTCCAAAACGACATAAGGCACTAAAAAAATTAATAAACAAAAGTTGTTCACCCGAAAATAATATGTTATAGTTTTATTTTTTTATATCACAGGCTAAAAAAATACACTAAGAGAAATTCGGCAAATTTATTAGTTAGACCTATCTTCTGGGTAAAATCTAATGCTAAAAAAATAGATCGTTTTTTATAAAAAATGTATCTGTTTTAGTACGAGTTTCATCTTTCTTTGATAAAACTGCAACTATTTGCAGAGAATTTAACCATTTTGTTAAAAACTCATCCCTTTTGGTTGAAAAAATTCGTCTGTTTGGATAATAATGCAACTATTTGGCAGAGAATTTAATAATTTTCTTGAAAAATCATCATTTTCGGTTAAAAATTCGCTTTTCGATTGAAAATTCAATATTTTTCGTAGAAACTTATTTTTTGTTTAAAAATTCTACAACTATTTTTTTGTAAATTTACCTCTCTTTTTTTTTGATTCATATGTTCTAGCAGAAATTTTTTTTTTTTTTTAATGAAAATGCAACTTTCTGTGTAAAACTAATTCTTCTTTGCCAGATCATTCAACTAGTTTGTTTAAAAGATTTTATTGAATCCCTTTGTTAAGAAATAATTTTCTTTGCAGATTTATATTTGGAGTTAAAAAAATTCATCTCTTTGGTTGAAAGTTTAACTATTTGGTTGAAAATTATTAATTTTTATTACAAATTCTAGTTTGGTAAAAGTTACACTACATTGTTAAAAATCTATTAAGCCTTTATTTTTTGGTTTGAAGGCTTATGTCTTCGGCTGAAAATTTTACTGTTTGGTGGAAAATTCTTTTTATAGTTTAAAATAATTTTTTAACTGAAAATGTAACTTCTATTTGTTTAAATATTGGTCTTAATTTAGTTAAAAATTCTCCTTTTTTCTTTAAAAAAAGAATATTTCCTTGGCTTGGAATTTCATTTTTGTAGATAAAATTTGTCTTTTGGCTTGAATATTCAAGAATTAAAATACACTTTTATTTATTTCTTGAGTGAAATATTTCTATTTGCTGAAAATTCGTCTTTCTGGTTTCAAAGTTCTTCTTTTGTGTGAATTAAATTAAAAATTTCAATATTTTGTGAAAAATTCAATTAATTTGTTAAAACACCATATTTTGTAGTAGAAAAGACAATTAAAAAAAATTCAAAATTTTAAATTAGTATCTGAAGGACTGTTTTATTGGGTTTATAAAATATTCAATTCTAAAAGTATTACAATATAAAATGCTGTCATTTGAACAATAATGATCAAAGAAAGTGTATAATTAGTTAAGGAAACAACAGGGAATTTTGAAAATGAAGTTCGCGAAAACTAAAAATTACGTACAGTAAGAGAGGGAAAGAGGGCAGACATATTTTGTGATGGTTTGTTATAGGGGGGGGGGGTCTTAGAGGCCCTATAATCCATTAGTAATTTAAGTACGGACCCTAAAGTGTTCTAAAGATTTTTCAAAGCCAGCTACGAAAAAATTCTTAACTCAAAAGTGATTAGAGAGCTTGTTCAAGAAATGGCGCCACTGGGTCTGAAAACTGGTGCACTGGGAGATAACAATTACTTATTTATTTATTTTCATATTAATTTCTCAAGAGAGGAAATGAGGGGAGGAGAAGTGATGCGAAATTAATAGAGTCCGGTATCGAGGGGTAGTTCTGGAAGGGAAGTAGGGAAGTTCATGGTAGGATTGTGAGAGAAGGGGAAATTTGTGAGGAAATTCGTTACTTGTGACGTCACCCTGAGGGAATAAAACTTTATCTGATGATCTGTGCGGAAGAAGTTTTCGAATTTGTATTCTTATTTTTTTCTCTAGTAAAGAGACTGTCAGCCCTTTCATTATTAGTTTACGATTTTGTCATTTGTAACATTGTGCTTAATGACAATACAAATCATAATTGCACAGATAATTGACGATACTTGGGAGAAAAAATTGGGCTTCGAAAATTGTACATCTCATTCTATAGTGCAGGAAGTGCTACAAGTACTACGTATTGTGTACCTCATGCGACAATAATTCATGAAAATTGCTGGCGGACGTGGTGAGAATTCTGCGAGCGGGTAATCGGCGGTGCTAAATGTCGCTCCATAAAGGAAAGAAAATAAACGCGTGCAAAGTCTCTTCTCCCCCTCGATTTGTCTACTCGAGTGTCTTTTTAGTACCGCATTCTCACCATATTATTCCTTTTGATACACTGAACGTGACCAAGTCTAGTACTGGTTCCAATTACTGATTGGAGACGGTCCAAGATTCACAATGTGCGTAATAATCACCTTCTCTCAGTGGAGGTGTTATTACACCAGTTGTATTCGACTTTATTTCTAGAAACTTTTTCTTGTTTTAAAATACACATCACTCTTTTTAGTTTTCTCCGTATTAAAATTTGTCATAGATATTTAAAAAAGGTATTTCTAGGAAAAGAATCAATTAAATTAAAAATTAATGTTCGCATGAATCTCGGCAAATACTATTGATAGAAAAAGGAATTTGGGGGCTGTTCAAATACTGCGTCAAGCTGTTTTGGAAAGTTTTTCCGTCCCTTCCATTATTTGTCACATCATCACACAAAGTTCCTCAAACAGGATGAAAGGGTGACTTTCCACAAAAATAGGGAAATGAATTTAACTTTAACCACAGACAGTTGGATTTAAAAAGAAAAGTTGGATCTTCAATAAAAAGAGATGATTTTTATGAAGAACGTTGCATTATTAACCATGAAAATTTCTACAAAAGAAATGTGTTTTCAATCATGAGGGATGAATTTTCGGTAGAATTGTTGAATTTTCGAGAAAAGATTACTATTGACAATGAATTGAGGGAAAAGAGGAAAATTGGATTGAAGTTCTATATTTCAGGAGATTTTTCAAATTGAGGGGGAAAAGAGTTTAAAAAAAGGGTCTTTTGTAAAAAAAGGGGGATAGACTATCATGATGGCCACCCACTCTGGAGAATGGGGAGAACCGGGAGAATCGGGAGAAACTTTCACCGGGAGACAATCGGGACAAAGCAGAGAGAGAAATATTACACCGGGAGATTTACTGTATTTGATGATTCGCGCATTTTGTAATTCTTTAACGTTTCCAGGTATGGAAAGTATATAATTTTCATAGTGTTTAGAATAATTAAACTTAAAAGGTTCACAATATTTCTCGCAGTATTTAAAATTCTGCTATTTCGATTGGTGAAAATGGCGGTGATTTTTTATTTGACATAATCACATCTTTTAGTCAAAAATCTCTCAAGTCGTTTTAAATGTCACTATACTACCTGATATGATACTTCTTAATAATATATGTATCGTCTTTAAAATTCAGGACCATTTCGCTATTATATATTTATAAATTTCATATTAAAAACCTTGATAGTCAGTTTTGAATTTAATAATTTCAGATGTAAATATAAAGCAATTTTGAATTTAAAAGCTTAAAATTGTACAATTTCAAAAAATGTAATCACATTATCGTACTACAATACGATTACAAAAACAAAACAATATTACTTAATATTTTTTATTTTTATTTTAAATTTTCAGTGTATGATCTTAAACTTGTCCGATTTTTAGTTAAAGATTCAAACAAATAAATAATTTCCAATTGAAAATATTTTATTCAAAAATTCTTAGAATGAATAATAACTCTAAAAAAATTTTGAAATAAAAAAATTAAGTTAAAAATAAGAAAAGATAAAAATTAAACTACCCGAAATCGATACATCAGAAATTGAACCATTTTGGTGATTTAAAGTAATTACAATTTTAGAGTTTTAAGTTTTCATCTCACACGCTAAATTTCTAATTTTTATATTTTGTAGGTCTTAATTTTGCAATTCAAATTGAATTGGTTGAATTTGGTTGAAAGTTTTAGTATGACAATTATTGGTGAATTACATTTTTTCATTTTAGAAAAATTTGTCTAATCAGCTTTGATGCTGACTTATAATTTTGTTATATGATAACAATATAAAATTCTAGAATTTCAGAACCTTTTATTTCGAAATATTCAATTTAGTTTTCGATATTAAATTGTCAAGTTTTAATCGCTTTGAATGTAAAATTATTGAAATTCAAAGTTGTTTAATCTTTTATTATTTAGTTTTGAACGCTTTTAATTATACAGAAAAATCGTAATTCCTACTCTCTATGTTTGAATCAGTTAAAATGTTTACTAACTTCAATTAGGGATTTAATTCTAGCTATGAATCCCTAATTTTTACTGATAAGTTACTAATTGTTACTGTTACATTAGTAAACAATAACTGTTTCATAGCTAGAATTGAGCCACTAATTTAAATCAGTAAAAATTTTATCTCATTCAAATTGAGAGAGAATGAATTTTAAACGGCTCAATTTCCAAAATAAAAATCTTAAAACATTCAATTTTTATCATTTCGACATTTTCCTATTTTCGAATTTTTAATCTATAATCATAATAGCTCCATGATTCTCTAATTCAAATTAAAATTGTTTAATGTTATTATTTGCAGACGCTTGCAATTTAAATTAGTAATTATTAACTATTGTTTCAAAAATATTTAAAACCTTGTATTAAATTTTTTTTATAATGGATTTTTGAATTTACATTTTTTAATGTTAATAAATAGAACTCCAGAGACATGAAAATGAAACGCAAAAATATTTGCTAATATTCATTGTCTTCCGTAATGGATAATATATGTGAAAAAACTGTGGGTTTCGCATAAGAGTTATTTTTTTTCTAAACCGAGAGAAATCGCGAAGGATTACCGGGAGAACCGGGAGAAAGTCGGGAGACGAAAATTTTAAAAATAGTGTCTAGTCTGATGTACCTTTAATTCCGAACGTTCAAATGAACGAAATATTTTTCGTCATTTTTGTTTTAGCCGTAAATATTGTTCCAGCTGCAATCTAAATGATGCATTTTAATCCCTTTTTCAATAATAAATAATTTCAAATATAAATTAACAAAAATTTCAACACTTTTCCTGGTTTTCAAAGTAATCAGAAGAAATCGTTCATTTGAACGTTTAGAACATGAAACACATGCTACTCTGACTATGATTCCTGAAATTACTCAAATAAACTTCTGTGTTCAATATTTGTAAAAATAATACTTTTAGATCAATAAGACAATTTGTTTCTTTTTGAAGAATAAGAAGGAATAACACTCGTGGTTAATGAGAAGTAAAATGCAAGGGGAAGCAAAAATTAGAAACATCGAGAAGGGCTGACAAAGATCGGCAGATGATACATTTTAGGGGGAGAAGGTTGATATTGCTGCGATTCCTTATTTCGATCGGTTTCTTTTATTGTGGACGTGAATGGCTCGAGATGATGAGTTTTCCGCTAGTTGTTCTCGTCCAATAAGCGCACACCAAGGACAATGCCACTGAAGTTCACCGTCCTTTGGATTCGATTATAGTCAACACGTGAAACTGGTTCTCTGAACGTGACTGAAATCCGGATGACGTGTGCTAAACGTAAAGCATGAAAGCAAAGTGCAAAACCAAATTAGCAGAAAAAACTATTAAGCTACTAGTAGCTGTTAATCTACGCGTATTAAAAAAATTGTTTTTAAAAAGGATAAATTAAGAAATCGAAAAAAACAATCTATTTGAAAAATAGGTATTTTGAAAACCTATTGCAAAATAGTTGCAGAGAATGGGTTGAAAATAGAAAATGATAGAAATTGGAATTATATGGAAAAGTAGCATGCTAGGACCCTGAAAAAAGTACACTTAATTTGGCTCCGATTGATGTAAACCTTCAACTCTAGTATTAGCAAAGTGTGATTTAAAAAAATTTGGTTGTCGTAGTTTTTATATTTTTGTATCTGCTCATTTTTTTGCAGATCTAACATGTCTCTTCAATTGTTTTAAGCTCTTTGATTAACGTTCTCTAGACGATAAATTATGTAGAATGAACTCAGCTGTTTAAAAAAAGCTAAAACTGCGAGAATGAGGAAAGAATTTGTTGAGGCATTAAAAACTCAAAATTAATCTTACCATATCATGTTCCTGATACACTACTTTCCCGTATAATTCCATGTTTGATTTCCATAATTTTGTCATATCGACCTTCCCTGTAGAAAGACCGAAATTCTCTCAAAACATGGAAAATAGGGTGATTTTTCAAGATACTAATTAAAAATAATAAATTCTTTGAAATAAAATTAATGTATATAACATATTAAATTAAATTTCAGACGTTTTAAAAAGCTGAGTTTTCAAGCTAAAACATCAAATTTTTTAAATAACAGTAGTTGACTTTTAAACCCGAAAAGAGGAATTTTTAACAAAATAGTTCATTTTGAACAAGAAAGATCATTTTTTCAACCAAATAGTGGCCCTTAAAAAAAATCCATAAAGACTGTTACATATACAACCACATAGTTAAATTTGTAAACAAAATAGACGAATTTTCAAAAACAGAGCTTAATCTTTAACTAAATATTTACATTTTTAACCTACAAAGATGAATCCGACGAATCGTTAAGAAGAATTTTAGAATTATCAAAGGAAAATGAATAAATTGTAACCCAAAGATTTGAATTTTGATGCTAAGGAAAACAGTTGAATTTTTATAAAAGTTCATTATCAACCAAGAAAGATGAATTTTAAACACAAAAACTTACTTCCTTAGAAAAAAAAGAACCTTTCATCCGAAAGGATGAATTTTCAATCGAAAAAGACGAATTTACAAAGAAGCAGTTGAATCTTCAACACAAAAAAAAAGATTAAATTTCTACCAAAATAGATTATTTTCCAGCAAAAGAGTTGATTTTTCAAGCTAAAAGTCTATTATTTTAGAAAAAATTTGACTTTCAAACTCGAAAAGGTATAAATTTTTAACAAAAATGTTTATTTTCAGTCGAATAGTTAAATTTTTAAAATAATAATAATTTTCAATAGAAAAAAATGAATTTACATAAAAAAAACATTTAAATTTTAGAGCAAAAAAGACGGCTGTTTAAACAAATAATTAAATTTTTAGCTAAAGAGTAAAATTTCTGACAACCAATTTTTATTTTTTTTCCCGTAGTTGAATATCAAAAGAATAATATTTTTAACTGCATTGTTGCATTTACAAGAAATTAGTTTAACCTTCAAAGAAGAGTTGAATTTTCAGAAAAACAGATGGGTTTTCAATCAAATGGTTGAATATTCACTTTTACATTCAATTTAATTCATTAAACATACCGAAAATTTAATTTTTAATATTTTGCAATTTTTATCTGCTAAAAATTCAACTTTTAAAAAGTAAAAAAAAAAAGATGATTAAATATTTAACAGGCGAAAATCCACTTGTTGCAAATAAAAGACAAATTTTAAATTGTATTAATAATGAAACATTTCAATCCAGAAACAAAAATTTTCATAAAATTGAATTTTTTTGAAAAAGGGTCGCCAGAGGAGAATATTATTCAGTGAATTAACAGTCATCCAATAGATTCCTATTAGAAAAATTTATAAGCTGAAAAAAATTCAATAATAATTCTGATCAAATCCTTGTTAGAGCGTAGGAAATACATTCACGGCGATATAAAAAACAGACCGGGAAACAATGAAATTGGTTAAATATATAATTTTTATATAAATAAAATCGGTGTCATAATGAACAATATTTTGTCTGTTAAAAATGACCATTATTAATAATTATATCTCGACACACTTTCGTCCGAAAAATTTGGGCTCAAAGTTTTATTTAAATCCTATATAATTTAGTATGATATCGGTCAAGTAAATAATTGTACGTCTTTCATTAGAAAAAAAAGAAAAATTAAGGCGCAAGATTTCCTAGTTTGAATTGTGAAATTTTGATTTAAATTTGCTTGAAATGTACTAAACAACCTTAGGTAAAAATTAAGTATTTAGGTTAAATGAATAAATATGTAACTTATAGCTAAATCTCTTCAACACAGTTAAAGCAAATGCAAGTTATAATTTTAAGAATAAAACTCAAATCTACTTTCGGTTCCCGAAATCCCCCGCCAAATGATCGATTTTACCAGCGTTAAATTCTCCCAGCTTTTTTCCTACCTTAATAAAGATTTAGCCTTAAAAATTTGGGGAATGATAGCGAACAGGCTAACGGTGGTGTCTGCACTCTTCGCTTGAAGGATAATTAAAAGAAAATTAATTTTGCCAAACTTGATTCATTTGTGTGAGTTTTGAGGTTATGTTTGTTACAATTCTCTAATTATTCTTGAGCTGCTACCGGTAGAATCGGTACGACAGAGACCTACGTTATCGGAATGAGAGATAGATAAAAACGGATCTTAACCTAAAAATAGTACACATGCATAAAATTTTTTTTTAGCAGCATACATTTTTCTGTCATTATCTATCAAAAAAGAGTTCAGCGATTTTCGTTATATTATTTTGTAGCATCTTCGAATTCAGTTTTTGAACATTTTAATTGTTGTGGACAAAAAACTGGGGGAACTGAAACCAATTTACCACCCGACGAATTATCACATGCCCTTTAAATAGACAAGAGAGAAGTTTTTCAAGAATAGAGGGAAAAGGGGGAATTTTTCATACAAGGGGAAACGGAAGGGAATAAAAGAAAAACTGATCCCTGAGATTACGATTATTTTATGAAATCTGAGGTTTAGTGCACTCTATCCCTATTAAAGATAATTTCTTCTTCATAGCTTGGATTATTTGTAAGTACTCCTGGTTGTAGAATAAACCTCAAAGCTATTTTTACGGTTTACGGAGGGTTCGTCGAAAGTAGTATTTTCAGGATGGTTGCCATCGACGTTTACACTGCACCTCAGCATGAAGAATTGAGAATATATACTCGTTAACGTATGCGTTTTTACAACGGGAACCTTCTGCGAGAATACCGCAGAGTCTGGACCGCAAAAGGGTAGCGTCCATTTGCCAAAGAGACCTTTTTGTTGAAAAACTCTATTTGCAAGCTTCCTGCAAACCATAACCGAGACGTTGCAAAAATTCTCTCCGAGCATCGTATCTCGAAAGTTTGTCGAGAGGATAATTGAAATTGCGTTACCGCAGGGTACTTTTTCAAATTGCTTATCTTTCAATTTGTCGGAAGCACGAAGTAAAAGTAAGGAGACCCAACGATAATGCATTTCCTTCGGAAAAGTGTGGTAACTTTTCGGGGAATACTGGGGGGAGATTTCTCATCACTTGTGAGTGGTATATCTGCGATAGCCGAGATTGTTTGAAAGACGTTTGTTATTCTGCAGCGCCAAAATAGTCGGTGACTCTCCGTCACTCTCGACCAGTGTTGGCTCCTGTCGCGAGTACTTGGTACCAATTCGTTGCTCTAGCAGATATTCCTCTTACCAGTCATAAGAAAGTCCCCCCTTCTCAGCCTATCAGTGATGGAAGAACGCGGATATCTCTGGCATGTGCAGTAGTGATTCCTGTGTATTTTTAGGTTATGTATCCCAATGTGCTAACCTAAAAATACACAAGAATCCCTACTGCGCATGTTTGAGATATCCGCGTTCTCCTATCACTGCCACCTATTCTAATATATTTTTGGTTCGGAATTCATTTCGTTTGAAATTTAAGAAATTCAAATTAGATTAAAATCAGATTTGAAGCTTATTTAACGTTCAATAATGAAGTTAATGTATAGAATTCCTGGAAACAAAATTAAGAATCCAACGCTTGAATTTGGATAACCACCATAAGATGTTCCTATTTGCAATTTGAAAATAGATCCTCAAAAAAAAAAATCGTGGAAAAGAAAATTTTTAAATCTTTTTGATAAAATGAAAAAGAGGAAAGAAAAATGAGAACTTAATGAACCAAATCCCCTTCCTTCTCTTTTTTGTATTTCTTTCAACTTTTTTATTTTTATTATTATTATCAAATAAAACTTAAAAAAAAAGATTTGTACATAATATTCTCTTAATTTTCGGTACTCATACATCAGCCTCATCAAGCAAGGCAAATTTTAGCAAATAGGAACAGCAACGAAATAACGATGTTGTTCCTATCTTCTCACAGGTTTTCAGGTTTTTAAAAATTGTGATTTGATAATAATAAAAATAAAAAAGACAAAAGAAATAAAAAGAGACCTAAGGGGATTTGGTTGGTTGCCTTCTCATTTTTCTTACATCTCTTTTATTTTTTTCAAAAAATTTTTGGGTGTTCCTTGTTTTGGAAAAGTATTTTTTTAAAAGGAGAATCTTCTTTCAAATTACTAATGAGCCATTTTATGGTGTTTGTACGAATTTGGTCATCGGATTCTTTGTTTTGTTTTCAGGAATTGTATACATTATCATTTCTTCTGGTGAAAAATTCAACTTCTTCGTTGAAAGTTGAACTACTTTGTTTATATTTCATTGCACGGTTGAAGATACATTTTTTTGCTAAAAATTTAACAGCTTAAAAAATTATTTGAGAATTCATGTATATTTTGTTAATCAGTATTTCTTTTTATAAAATTATTCATCCCGCTTAAAAAAAAAGTTTTTGTTAAAATTCAACTGTGATTGAATGTTTTACTCTTTGCTAGAAAATTAATTTTTTTTAGGATTCATCATTTTATTTGGAAGTTTATCTCTTTTGTTGAAAATTCAACTATTTTTTTTAAAACTCGCCTTTTTTCGGCTGTTGCTTTCAAGGAATTTTTTTCTTTGAAAATAATTCTAAAAATTTGTGGAACAATTTGAATTATTTTGAAAAATATTCGAAAGTTTTGCAAAATTTCAAAAATAATTTAAAATTTGTAAAGATTTTTTTAAATTGAAAGCTTTTTAAGTATTTTAAATGGGTTCAAGATGTTAAAAAATTCTTGAGATTCTTGGGAAACCCAAAAAAATTTTTATTTTGAAAATTAAATTTTGTGAGCACATTTAAAAAGATTTCGAAGGATTTCTTAGATTATTGGAAACAAATCTTTTAGAAGGTTTGAAGAAAAACACAATATTTCGCTAAATTTATTTAAAAAATGCTTAATTTCTTTCAAAAGTTTAAAGTTTAAATTACGTTTTAAATTGACCCGAATTTGTCCTAAATTTGGTATTGTAGGCCTGAATTCTTGTAGTTTTTATGTAAATCTATTATGTAAATCATATTCAGGGTGGCGACTTCACCGGGAAACTGGAAAATGACGGGTAAACTTATTGATCTTGAAAAAAACTGTGAAATTACCGGAAATTTAATTAAAAACATGAGCCATTTTATTGAAAAATAATGTTTTCTTTGAACGGAAAGAAATTTTTTGCGGAAAATGTAAGTATTTTATTAAAATAATTTCAGATAAAAATTCGTCTCTGGTTGAACATTTATTTTTTGACTAAAAATTTATTGTTTAATTTTTAGTTAAAAATGATATTTTTTGGTTGAAAATTCATTTTTTTTTTGTAGAAAATAATCTTCTTAGTAGAAAATGTATTTAGTTGGTCAAAAATTTAACTATTCTAGTTAAAGATTCACCACTTTAGTTAAAAATTTATCTTTCTGTTTTAAAATCCAACTATTCCAGTTAAAGATTTACAATTTTAGTTGAAAATTTGTGACTTTTTTTTGGAAATGTAACTACTTTTTTGAAAGTTAGTTTTTCTATGGAAAGTAATTTTTCTAACTTAAAATTTAATTATTTAAGTTTTGTTAAAGAATTTTTTTTATTAAAAATAATTTTGTTGTTGTTGAAAACTCAACTATTTTAGTTGAAGACTAATTATTTTAGTTAAAAATTAATATATTTTTGGTTTAAAATTAAAATATTGCAGTTGAAGATTTTAAATTTTAGTTGAAAAGTTATCACTCAGGTTGAAAATTGAACTATTTTCTTAAAAATCCGTTACTTTTGTTTGAAAATTAGTTTTTCCAGCTACAAATTTAACTATTCAATTTTTTTTGAAATTGATATTTGTTAGGGCAAAGTTTAAATATTTGTTTCAAAATTCGTTTCTTTCCATTTTTTCTCTGTTCTGTCAAAGGATGTTTGGAATTACTGTTCTGAATTAAAATAAATGTTTGCGTTTACAGACAATCTGAATATGTCACTTTGAGTTGGGTGGGAAAATTTAAAAACTTGAACGGGAAAAACCGAGAAATATGCCTTATTTCATTTGCACAGCAGAGCAGATGTACCAATGTTGACAAAGTTTCATTTGCCTTTGCGTCAGGGCAATGTGCTTATTAATCGCGCCCAACTGCGACTAATGAGGGCGCTGCACTAACGGAAGCGGAGAATGGAACGGAAGCAATATTTGATGGATAGTCCACGCCACGTCAGTGCTGTCAGTTGGGGCGATTTATTGTAAACTGGACTATTGGATTTAGCTCATTATTACCTTCTGACAAGAAAAAATGTTGGTAGTCATCCAAAAAATCGCTCACAGTATGTATTGGGCGATTTATTTTTCAGTTTTGAGCGACGTAACAACCCTGGACTCGCTTTGAGATACGTGAGCCCCCACCATATTAGGGACAACCGGAATACGGCTGTAGTCATGAACAAATATTTTAAAACACATGCGTGTAATTTTAGAAAACAACCTAAAATCAATTAATTGTTTCGGCATTGCGTTTGGTTCGTACATATTTGAAAATCGTGATGTACCTGAAGTTCTGAACGTTTAAGTGAACGAAATATTTTTTTCCATATCTATTATACCCAAAAATATTTTTCTACCTGCAATTTGAAATATGCCCAGGCTCAATTGTCCGAACCTATATGGCTGTATAAAAATTGAAAAAATAAATCGAAAATTCCTTTTGAAACAATCAGTTAAAATTTTAGTTTTTGAGTTATAGAATATTTAAAGCTGGACCAATCAGGAGTTCGGGTATAAGCATTCGTGTGTGTGAGAGAGGGAGTCGTAAGGGGTGTAGAGACCGGTGTGCTCTCGTCGCTAACCCTACCTCGACGCTCTCTTCAATCAAACTGACTTGGATTCAAGGTCACTTACGCACATCTGTTTATACCGCGCTGAGTAACAGTGGCATACGACCATGCATTTAGATAAGATAGAAGGGCTATATGTTGTAGCGTTTTGGCCCAGCGCACCAGTTCTTGTCATACTTTTTTACTACTTAGAATAAAGAAACGTCGCTCGGACTACGTGTCAGCGCGACCCCTTTTTAAAAACTCAAATCTCTTCTTGCCTCCGTCACATTTTGGCGTTCCTGCCAGGATGGTGGCAAACGATCACAGCGAAAACGATCAAACAGCACCATCTTGAAACTAACCACCTGGAGCGGGTCAAGAAAGAAAAAGAAAAATTCTACAAGAATAAGGAAGAACTTCGAGGAGATATTTACGAATTTTTTCCTCGTAAAAAGCAGGCAAGTAAGGAAATTGGTAAAATTAGAGGCTGAACTGAAGTAGGCCCTATCTTACGTAAACCAGTGTTCACGAAAACCTGAAAAAGGAACTTGGGTAAGCGACATACTTATGTAAACCCTCGGGAGCAATTCTCAGAAGACGAAGCCACTGCAAGCCGCCGATACGCCGTGCCGTCACACCTGGTTCACCATTCTCCTTAGAAGAGGATAAGAAGAAATTAGCAGCAAGCGGGCGATACGTCGTGCCCTCATGCCTGGTTCACCATCTCTACGGACGAAGAGGACAACCACGCAGCAGGTACAGCAAAAAAGTAATCATTTAATTTAGATAAATAAGTGAATTGGGAAAAGTGCGGTCGTTTAAGTGAAAAATAATAGAAAAATTAAAAGCAGAACGAGAATCGTAAAGCGCGCGTGACACATATATCTATTTCTCGCAAAAACAGATAATACAGCAAACCTGGCTTTCGACGCGTACAGGAAGGGCACATCCGTAGATTACAATACCCAAACTAGTGACTCTGACTCGACGGACGTGTTAGACGAAATCAGTACGCCCTTCAGAACCGCGACAATGGCATCCCCCGCATCCTCTCCTGCTCCTCCGACAACAGAACAGATGCTACAAACCATCTTAGCCAAAATGAATAGTTACGAAACTAGTATGACTTTTTTGACAAGGGAAATGGAAAATAGGGTGGAAGAAATCAGAACTCTAGCGGGCCGAGTCGGATTAAGAACCCAGGTACAAACAGATAGGGAGGATCCGGAACTAACATCAGACGAAGAAGAAGGAAATAGCATCACTCGAAACCGAGAACCTAGCCGTCCTACAGAGATAACTAATCATTCTAGAGTCTCTAGACTCTACGCGAATCCCCAAATCCAAGAGCCTATTCATCACAATAGTGAAGTACCTAATAACATTGTCCGGCCTACGCCATCCGCGAATTCTGCAATCCATGAGCCTAGCTTTTATAACAGGGAAGCAGCAACCGTCCTATTGGGGCTATCCACCACGCGAACCTTTAAAACATAGAACCAGTCTATCAGAATAGGAAAGTATTCAGTGACCCAGTTCGTCCTATGTTTCCTATAAACGTTCAAAATGAAGGTACCATCCAAGTCAAGGATATTATACCTACTATTAAACCACTTAACGGGCAGGATGACGTAGGGACAGCAGATTTCATCCAAATGGTAAAAAAGGCGAAAAAACGGTGTAATCAACCTGATCTCTTATTAGACTTTGTGATAGCTGAAAAAATTCTAGGAAACGTGGAAAGATCTGTCAGATTTACCACCATAAATTCATACGAAGATCTTTTTGAAACCCATCGTCAAAATTTAAAACAAACCGGATCAGTATTTGCGTTGAGAAGTAGGTTAGAAAGTTGTAAACAGGGACCCATGGAAACGGTCCAGAATTTCAGCCTTAGGTTTCGGCAGGTAGTAAATGAGCTTAAATATGCGAGATAGGGCTGCAAGTAAAAGCTTAAAAGCCCGGTAATGTAGCAGAAGCGCAAAATCATGCGATAGAAATGGAGGTGTGGCTGCGGGAAGCTCAACCAACGAGAATATAGACGGGATTCTCAGCACCGATGCGACATGCACCTCTAATTTCTCAAAAAAAATTTTCACCCTCACAAAAAGTGCATCATACAACGCTTTTATATAGAACACCACAATTTGGAATTACACCAGGCACCGGTACAGACAAATCAAAACTGAATTGTCATAGGTGCGGAAAACCAGGACACTTAGCTAATCACTGCCAATCACAACTACAACGAAAATTTCCAACAGGAGCATTCCAAAAGCGATCTCCGCCAGTGAGGAATATTCAGGAAGAGGATCAGGGTCATTTTTTATATCACGAAAAGATGAGTCAAGAGGAAATAGAAGAGCAGATCTACTACGAGATTACAGCCGAGTATCAGCCATATGGGGAAAGCTCCAGTCAATCGTGGGATGAGGAACAAACGGATGTACTTATAGACTGCTCGTCGACTCTGGGTCATCCATAAACCTTATCAAAGAAAAAACGATACCGTGCGGAAACACCCCTTTTCGGATGAAAAAGAACCTCTTTATGGGTCACGATAAACATACATCGACGGAAGCAGTATATTTGAACTATTTTAATAAAAAACATCTTTTCCATGCAGTTTACAACGACTTCTCATTACCTGAGGAAAGTATAATAGGAATACCTTTTCTCATGAAGTTCCAAAGGTACGCCATCACCCCAAGATTTTTAATACTCGAAAAGGTCAAACTGCCACTACACACCGATGGAACCTATGTTCTTGGGAGAACTGCAAAGGTGAACAGCATCCTGCTAGAATCCAACTTAGACGCAGACGTTTAGATCGAAAAAAACGAAAATGTACACCGCAGTAAACCGATGTATACACCTTAGATAGAGATCCTATACTTTTCAGCAGTTTAACAGAACATGAGATCATTTTAAAAACAGGTAAAATTGTTAATATAAAAGCTTATCGACTGTCAGAAAGCCAGAATAATTTCGTAAAAGAAGAGGTGGCCTCTTTTAAAAAAAAGATTTCAAAACGCCTAATAACATGAAACAAGTACAATCCTTTTTAGGGCTAGCAGGTTACTAACTCAAGTTCATAAAAAACTTCTCGCATATAGTTAAATCCTTAACCAAACTCACAAAAAAAGACAACCCTTTTTAGTGGACCACTAGATATCAGCTAGCGTTCCATCAACTCAAGAACGTATTATGTACAGCGCCAATACTTCGATACTCTGATTATAGTAAAGAATTCGTGCTCACTACGGATGCCTCAAATGTAGGACTAGGAGCCGTCCTAAGTCAGGATGGCCACCTCTGCTCCTTCATATCTAGGACTCTTAACGGAGCCGAGCAAAATTATTCGGCTACGGAAAAAGAGTTACTGGCCGTGGTATAGGCCACGCCACGTTTAAGACAGTACCTCCTGGGAAGAACGTTCCGAATACAAACTGACCACTGAGACCTAAAGTGGCTTCACAATGTAAAGAATCCCTCATCCGGATTACTTTGGTGGAGGTTAAGATTGGAAGAGTACTCGCACAAGCCGATCGAGCACATAAAAGGAAAAGAAAACAAGGTAACTGATTGTCTTTCCAGATTGTTTCCAATAAGAAAGGACCCGTTACAGGAAGCTATGAAGAATGCCGAGATAAGCCCCGAGGAACTGGAATCCACACTACCCGATATAAAAATTCTTTACGCCTCTGGCGTTGAAGTAGATTTGACAACCCCTCCCCTTCATCAGTTAAACTTCGAGAAACCATCTGTGAAGGAAAACCCGAAACCAAAGATAATCAACGAGGTGTTAGCTGGACTACCCGAATATGATGAAGAGTTATACGAACAGTTCCAGAATTGGCTAAAAAAAAGAGGTGATAATAATGCCTTAAATAAATGAAACGCAGAAGGAAAATTGTGGAGAAAAATCCAAAAACAACCCTCGAACGATCAAAATCTAGAAATCCTGCCAGTCTATGATGAAAGAACGAGGCTTACAAGGATTAACGAGATAGTAGCTGACTTAAAGAATCGGAAATTGACAATAGCCAGATTACACTTTATGGATCCTACCATAACGCTTTTAGAAAAAATTAAAATTGAATAATTTATCCATATCTTTAGCCGCAAATATGAAAATTATTTAAATATTCACTACTGCTTCTCACCGTTAAGCGAACTGACTCAACATGAGGAACTCGAAATATTATAGGAAGCACATGGCTCTATTTCTAATCAACAATTTAGTGAAAATAAAACTATCGACAAAGCCAAACAGTTGGGAGAATGGGAAAATATGGAAACGGTATTTGGGACTACGTAGAAAAGTGCCCCATATGCCAACTCCAGAAGACTACGCGAATTAAGAGGCCCCTTTCTATCACAAAAAGTGGAAACGAACACATACTTAGTGTACAAGAGCAACTGACTAAATATTTGATGCTGACACCACTAAAAGATGCTAGGGCTGAATCCATTATCCAGGGACTCTTTGATCAATTATACATAGACAATAAAAATATGGCTCAAGCCTTGCAGAACCATACCAAAATATTGAAAGTATTATTGGATTCTTCTTCGATTAATTACGGTGAATTAAAAACTCAATTAAAACAAGAAATTAGTAACGCCGAACATTTCAGAAGAAGTCTCAATAATAATACGAGGAATTTATTCGTAACAAAAAAAATGTTAACTTGTGAAATTTTAATAGAAGAATTAGCAGAAGATACTAATACATTATTAATAGCAATAAATAACGGATAGCATGGAATTGTGCACCCCAGATATTAACACCGCAAATGCTAACAGATACTATTCGGGGATTTGAAACAATGCATAGAACTAAGTATCACCTAGAAGTCGACCCCGAGAATTATCAGCACATTATCGATATCAGCGAAGTCAATGTAGCGATCATCAAGTAATCTCTCATATATGTCATCAAAATACCCATATTAGGAAAAGAAGAATACATTATTAACCACATAATCCCTATTCCACAAAAAATAGAAAATACCCACCTTGCCTTCATTCCCGAACACGAATTTATACTTCAAACTAAAACTGGATACTACCTACTGACAAAGAAACACTAAATAAATGTAAAGACTTAGCCAACTATAAAATTTGTCATTGAAATCTACCGGATTATAGACTAATAGAGACAGACAATTGCGACGCCAGAATAAGGAAAAAATCACAAGAGGAAGCCAGGTATACCTTTTCACCTTTTAAATTACACAGCGAAAGTTATATTTTAACCAACAAAGGGTACATAATACTACCTACGCGTAGACTTAACTTAGACCTCGTATGCGGTAACTCATTAGCACAGGCAAAATTAAACGAAAATACTCTAGTTCAAGGATCAGGATGTTCAATTTTGACGGATAATGTACAATCGTATTTAGAAAGAAACTTAGAGTATAAAAAATCTTTTATAATCAATATGTCATATAATATACCTTACGATATAAATTCACTAGATATATTAGAGGACCATCTAATCACTCTACCTAGAGAAGTAAACGTCGATGTACTATGCAGTCTGATAAGTACCTGAAAATTCTAAGAGATGGCATTAGTATTCACTAATGTGAACCATTTTCATCGAGCTTGATCCTTCAAATGGCGCCTGTCAAAACTTAAGCCATTTATGTTTACGCATTTACAAGTTACAGCACTGAGAAGCGACTAACCTCCGAGTTTTTTTTAATATGGAAAAATCTGAGTT
>NC_046666.1:52391711-52402579 GCF_010883055.1 Belonocnema kinseyi
TGTTGAATGATCCCAAAGTGAAATTGAGAGAGGTAGCTAATGCTGTAGGCATATCATTGGAAAGTGTGGGCAATATCGTGCATTCAGTTTTGGGCATGAAGAACCTCTGCGCGCGATGGGTGCCGCGTTTGCTCACAGTGGACCAAAAACGAATTCGTGTGACAAGTTCCCAGCAGAATTTGGCATTATTTTCGCGTAAGCCGACCGAGTTTTTGCGCCGATTCATAACCATGGATGAAATCTGGGTCCACTACTACACTCCTGAGTCAACGCAACAGGCAAAACAGTGGGTTCCACCGGGCTAAAGTGCTCCGAAGCGTCCAAAAACGCAACAATGGGTCGGGAAGGTTATGGCCTCCGTATTTTGGGATGCACATGGCATAATATTCGTGGACTATCTTGAAAAAGGTAAAATCATAACCGGAGCATACTATTCATCATTATTGGACCGATTGAAAATCGAAATTGCCGAAAAACGACCGCATTTGAAGAAGGAAAAACCGCTTTATCATCACAACAATGCGCCTGTTCATTCATGCTTAGTTGCACAAGCAAAATTGCATGAAATCGGCTTCGAATTGGTTCCTCAGCCACCATATTCACCAGACCTGGCCCCCAGCGACTATTACTTGTTCCCTAACCTGAACAGATGGCTCACCGGTAAGCGTTTTTACTCAAATGAGGAGCTCATAGCTGAAACTGAGGCGTATTTTGGAGACCTTTCGATCGAGTACTTTTCGGACGGTATCAAAAAGTTAGAAAATCGTTGGACTCGCTGTATCGACCTAAAAGGAGAGTAGGTTGAAAAATAAAACCGACTTTGGCAAAAAAAAAACGTCTCCGTGTTTCATTTTTCAGGGACTTATCAGACTGCCTCGTATTTAAACAAATGAGACAGAGTTTAGACGACACCGACAATTTGTTAAGTAAAATAGGGTGTCATCATCGATTTTCAACTTTGTCAGAGAAAGTTCTCGAATGGTTGAAATATCTAGGATATGCTAGTATAATACTAATCACGTTATATACATCCTACAAATGCGGGTTCTGGAAATTGATATCAAAATGTATTCCAAAAAAAAAAATTGCGTATTCTGTGTAAAGACCAACGTTCATAATGCTCCTTCGCCTACTGTAATTTACTCTAACAACCCTTCAGTAGAAGAAACACCTCTGCACATGAAAAATAAAAAAGTTACATTTTATTAGAAGGGTTTAAGGACCGAACTCTGTTTACCAAGGGGAGTGTAACAGTGGCATACGTCCACGCATTTAAATAAGATCGAAGAGCTATATATTGTAGCGCTTTGGCCCAGCGCAACAGTTCTTGTCATACTTTGTTACTACTTAGAATAATGAAACGTCGCTTTGACTACGTGTCAGCGCCACCCCTTTTTAAAAACTCAAATCTCTTCTTGTCCCCGTCACAGCTGCTTATTGCTCCAGCCCAAATACACTCGGACATCGAACGTGCTAGAGGTTCGGGCATCGCGATTTCCAAAGACACGATCGCATAGATTTCGGGGGTAATGCGTGAGAGCGCACATAGGCGCTTTTACGCGCGACTGTCGGATAGGGTGAGAAAATTCCACGCACTCCTGTGGAGTTGGGACGCTCGTGCCTGTGGAACGCTCGTAACTTTAAGCCTCGTACGTGCGGATTCCAAGTGTATTTTATAACTCAAAAACTATAACTTCAACTGATTTTTACAAAAGAATTTTTCGACTTATTTTTTAAATTTTTCTATAGCTATTTAAGTCAGGACACTTGAGCCTGGGACACCCTGTATCATACGGAGATGGCAGATGCCGGGAGTGTCTGAACGATTTTTCAGCATTTAATGTTGACCTTCTGAAGTTCACTCTAATAACTATAATTTTGGAATTAAAATTTTTCGCTGTTTCCGAATCGGGTGTCAAAAATAGGGGCTTCCATTTAAAAAGCTGACTTTTATCTTCAAATGACCTTAAAAATTGACTCCAAGGTCACAGTTATTAGTTTTTGGCACCAATGTATGAATTTTTTAAGCTTCTTTAACATACGAAAAGTATTAATTAATATTGATAATTATATATTTCAATACATTTTTTATACAATCTATTATTGTTTATATCAATTTTGTCTTAGAATAGACTTGAGAGTCGTGGTCTTTCCGAATTTTTCAGCTTATTTCTAACTTTTCAATTACAGTGAGAAATGCTTAATTCAATTAAACAACAATAATCGTTAAAAACAATTATGATTGTTCATAACTATTTTCTCCCATATTAATTGTAGATAGTTGCAGTTTTTTTCACGTTATTAAGATTTGTTCCACTATTCACTTAGTGAGGCAATAATTAATGCAAGTTGATAAACATAATTATTTTAAAAATTGATTATTATTTATAATAAAACTGTAAAAAAAAATTTCTGATAATTTTACCACTTTCAGAGTAGGTCCTATTATTACCTACTCCCAACGTAACGTTTCCACTGACAATAACGTATATCCACTTTCAGTATGGAATTTAACTTTTAGGTTATTTAAGTTTCCAGACAGATTATGTAAAATTACAAATGCATTATGAATTTCAGGTGATGGTATTCTAATAAAAATCTTCGTGTTTTCATTCAACATGTTAACTTTAGCATCTACATAAGAAATGTGAATAATAGTGATTTGACTAGAAATGGTAAATTTCCCGCTCAAATAAGGAATACAGTAGAAAGCAGTTTTTTTAATTAAAAAAATTCTTGTTTAACATTTTTTATCAATTTTGCAATTAAATTTTTCCATAATCTATACCTTTCTGAAACACACTATTTTACACATCATTTTATTTTTACCAGTTTTTCATTATTTTCCGTAACTTTGAAACTGTGCCGCCGGAAGACTTAATTTGCTTAACCGAGTGTCAGTGATATCCACAGGTGAAAATAAAGTTATCAGTGACGTTTCAATCTCCACTTTCAAAATTCATCATTTCAACGATGAACACTGGGCAGTGATATCCATAAGCGAAAATAAAGATATCAGTGAAGTATCAACCTCCACTATCAAAACTCGTCATCTCAAAGATGAGCACTGGACAGTGATATCCACAAGTGAAAACAAAGACATCAGTGAAGTTTTAACCTGAGCTTTCAAAACTCATAATTTCAGAGATGAGCACTGGACAGTAGCCAAAACTGAAAAGCAAGCCAGCACCAAGTAGAAAGTGTTAAGTTCCAAACTCGCCTACTTTTTATCAACTTTCTTCGTGGACCTCAAACTTCCAAAAGGCCTCATTTCTGCAAGGAAGCTTTCTCTCTGGAAAGATTTCAAAACCAGACCATATTTTAAGCCACTGTATTGTCTCCGAGGCTGGACAAACGCAACACCAATCGTCTGGAGTCATCACGAGCCAACTCATCGTTCTAAGTAAGTCAAGAGAGTTCTCAATTTCATTTTCAACATTTGAATTCCACTCCTAATAACGCCTTAATCTCCACGCGAAATTGTGATATTTATATACAGTGTGTTTCTCGTAATCATGGTCGATTCACTCACGAAATTAAAAAAAGCTGCGCGGTTTAATAAAGCGCAAATTAACCTCCTTCGAAAATGTTTTCAAATAAATTACTGAAGATATCGATTTAGAATCACTTGATTTAAAAGATTGAAGATTTAGAATTGAAGATTTACTTCAAACGGAAGAAGAGGAAGCAACAAAGGAGTCCGAAAGGTCTTCGTCTGAAACACGTTTTTACAGCATCAGCGGAGCAGCTAAAAAATATTTTTAGAAGATTTCAATAGAATCCACATCTTCCACTCCCTCGGGTTGTAATTCGGGTAGAAACGAAACTGCCTCATCTCGCGATAATTTATTCTGACCCTCGTCGCGCTTTGAACTTCTCAAGCTCCAAACGCCGACCTTTCACGGTTCTTATGACACTTGGCTCAACTTTCGCGACGCGTTCAAATAGATGTGTCATGATAATGACGAAATTCCAATACTGCATAAATTTTATTATCTTATGGCCTGTGTCAAGGATGACGTTGAAACTCATGTTAGATCTCTTTTCGAAACTCCGTGTATTTCAAAGGAATTCTCAATTCGCAATTTGGTAGATACTGTACAGAAATATTGGCGAGCTCTTAAAGCAATGTCCCAACCGATCGATCACTGGGACACATTACTCATTTTTATTGTAAAGGGCAAGTTAAATAATTACTCGCGAGAGAAATGGGAGGAATCTCTCAAGGGAACAGACGTGCCATCCTTTGAAAATCTTATCTCATTCCTTGAACAGCGTGCTATTATTGAAGGTTCCCACTCATTTCAAGAGCAAACTTCACTTCTAAAACCGAACCAATTTTCTAAAAGGAATTTCGAGAAACCCCAATCAAAGCAGACTCAATTTTGTAATAAAACAACGGTAGCTTCAAGTTTGCAACCTAAACAAGTGGCGTGTCCCATTTGCTCAAAGCAACATACACTCCTCTCATGTCTTGCTTTTCAAAACATGTCTCCAAGAGGCAGGTACAATGAAATAAAAAAGATTTATTTTTGTCATAATTGCCTGAGAGGTTATCATTGCATTGTCGACTGCCGTCCGAAGACGTGCGAGAAATGTCAAAAGCCACATAACGTGCTTCTCCCAATTTAGCCGACTTCGCAGGTTCTTTTAGGAACAGCGATTGTCGATTTACGCAATGCCAGAGGACAGTACCAATCTTGTCGCGCTCTTCTAGATTTTTGCTCTCAGTGTAATGCAATGACTGAGAAGTTAGCCGATTCACTAGGAATTGAAAAGAAACGTGTCGACATTAGGTTGAAAGGCGTATAATATCTGCATTCGAATGTAAAATACGTGACTTCAACCAAAATAAAATCTCATCGAAGTGATATCGAAATTGATCTCTCTTTCCAAGTGTTCAAGGAGATTTCTGAACTAATGCCAAGTATGCCCTTGGATACAAAATTATTTCAATTACTGAAAAACATTATTTTAGCTGACCCTGACTTTGATAAACCTGCTGAAATCGACCTGTTAATAGGCGCCGAATTATTTTATCAGCTTTTATGCTCAGATCAAATTCGCGTCAAGGGTCAATCAGCTGTATTTCAGGAAACTCGTTTAGGCTGGATTTTAACTGGTCGTCTTTCAAGCGATCAGTTTTCCAAATCATTTCAAAGCACTTGTAATTTAATAAAATTTCAAGAGTTACCTATTGTTTGGGAACTAGGTAATGATTCCATTTCTAACATTAGGTCAAAGAAAGTATTGGCCTGGGAAGAGTATTACAAAAATATCATTCGAAGAGAAATTTCAGGCAGATATTGCGTCAAACTTCCTTTCAATGTCGAACGGGACTCCCTAGGAAACTCACGAAACACAGTTCTGCAGCGTTTCCATGCACTCGAAAGAAGATTCGAGAAGGATCCTGCCCTCAAGGAGAAATACACTGCATGCATTCAAGGTTATTTTAAAGAGTCACACATAAAATCAATTTGAAGCAATAAACCAAACAATCAGGGTTATTATCGTCCGCATCACGCTGTTGTCAAGACATGCAGTCTTACGACAAAAACAAGAGTTGTTTTTGACGGCTCCGCAAAAAAGACAACGGAAATCTCATTATACGATCCACTGATGGTCGTTCCGACTATCCAAGAGGTTCTTTTCTCAATCATAACGCGGTTCCGAACTTTCCAATATGCACTCATTGCCGACATCGAACAGATGTACCGGCAGGTTTTAAAATTAGAAGAGGATACTCGTTATCAAAAAATCCTCTGGCGAAAATCTCGTGACGAGCCAATTGGAACGTACTGCTTAAATACAGTAACGTTCGGCACTGCGTGCGCTCCTTTCCTCGCGATCCGCACCCTTCATGAACTAGCGGAAGATGAACGCGAGTCCTTTCCTATCGCTTCCGCTGTTTTACAGAGAGATTTCTATGTTAACGATCTCTTAACGGGTGCGTGAACTTATCAAGAGGCAGTTCAAATTCGAAACGATTTAATTGATATTTTAAAGAAGAGGGGTTTCAATATTCGAAAAAGGGCATCTAATGATCCTCAATTAATGAACTTTTTTCGGACGACCACTCCAAGGCTTTCATGTTTTTGGGACCACTCGAAAACTATAAACACTTTGGGAATTCACTGGGATGCTGCAGCTGACTCATCACATATACTGGCAATGTGGCTGATACTAGTAAACCTATCAGTAAACGTTCAATGCTGTCACAGATTTCAATACTGTTCGATCCATTGGGACTACATGGTCCAGTTATAGTGATAGCAAGGATAATGATCCAACAGCTTTGGAAACTCCAATTCACATGGGGCACTCTGATTCTAGAGGAGTCGCAGGAATTTTGGATTCACTATCAGAGTCAGTTGCAGCTTCTCAATAATATTGAATTCAGTCGCTGCGTGCTAATCCCAAATGCAATCGAAATTCAGCTGCATGGATTCTGTGACGTGAGCGAGAAGGCCTATGGAGCCTGTTTCTACTTTCGCTTAACTGATCAGCAAGGTAATCATCAAAGTAGCCTCATCTGTTCGAAGTCACGAGTCGCACCTTTAAAAACTACAACTATACCTCGATTAGAATTCTGCGCAGCGAATCTCTTATCATTGCTATATAGCATTATCTTCAAGGCTTTTTCGTTCAAGATTGACAAGGTTTATTTCTGGTCGGATTCAACTATTGTCCTAAATTCGATTAGCAGCCCGTCTCACACCTTGAAAACCTTCGTTATTAATAGAGTTGCTGAAATACTCAAGGTAAGTGGTAGATTGGCAAACGCTAATGTGCCAGATTCTCATAAACATCCCATAGTACTTCTAAAACATCGTCACATTTCAAAAATTATCATTCGCGATGAAAACATTGATCGTATGCATGCCGGGGTTAACGCCACGCTTTATAGTGTCCGCGAAACCCTCTGGCCAATAAACGGCCGTAATACTTTGCGACACGTGGTTCGAGCGAAACCGAGCGACGTAAAATATATCATGGGTAAATTGCTAAAAAATCGTGTGTCAATCTCTTGACCGTTTACCGACGTGGGGGTGAATTATTGTGGTCATTTTTTCATTAAGCAACGCCGACAACGGAATCGCATAAAAATAAAGACCTATGCCTCAATCTTTGTTTGTATTGCTACCAAGGCTGTTTATTTAGAACTAGCCTGCGATTTGTCAATCGAGGCCTTTGTGGCTTCTTTAAAGAGATTTCATGCTCGAAGAGGAATTCCTAACTCAATTTCATCCGACAATGCTACCAACTTCGTCGGTGCTGACAGACAGCTTCGCGATCTTTATCATCAAATTTATTCATTCGTGAAAAACAAGGAAACTCAAACCGTCCTTTTAAGGAAGGAGATTAACGGGCGTTGCATTCCTCCACGAGTTCCTCATTTCGGGGGTCTTCGGGAGGCCGCGATTAAGTCTTTTAAAGAACACTTTACGCGAATTGCAGAAAATACTCTTTTAACCTACGAACAGCTTCAAACTTACGTCGTTGAGTTTGAGGCAATACTGAACTCGCGTCCTTCACCTCCCTTGTCCTCCGATCCTAACGATATTCTTCCTTTAACCCCAGGTCATTTCCTGATTGGAACCTCTCTGACGAGCTTTCCGCAACGAGACAAGCGTAACATTCCAGTTAACCGCTTGAATTTCTGGGAACTCGCTCAGCAAATGCGTCATCATTTTTGGGACAGATGGCATTGAGAGTATTTAGGTGAATTAATTTCACGCAGTAAGTGGAAAACAGCTACCAAGCAAGAGGATATCGAGATTGGGACTCTTATTGATATCAAGGAAGAAAATTTGCCAACGATGAGATGGAAAATTGGACGAATCACCGAAGTTCATCCAGGTCAAGATGGAGTAATTCGAGCAGTCACAGTTCGAATTTCATCAAATGTCTATAAGCGGGTCTTAAAAAATGTGTACCCGCTTCCAATCGAAAAGGATGATTAAATAATTTCAGATCGCTCTTTCATTCACAAATCACTTTTTCTTTGTCCACGCAATCATGTTCTAGAATTAAAGCATTTACGGCCATCCTAGTTCTCGGTCCTTTTCATAGATGTTATAACTATTGCAACTTGTACGCATTTTATTATTTCTCTTGTAATTCATTTTTTTTAGGGAAATCCGATGTTTTTGATCTATCTTTGTTTTGCTATCATGATGGTCACACATGCGTAGAAATGTATTAACTAGTCTTGTTTCTTATTGTGTTATTTTGAACGCATGACATTTAAAGGGGGCCGGCATGTTCCATCGGAAAATTTAATTTTATCCCTTTTTAACTGGAAACTAAGTTCATAATTTATCTATTCACCATGCTTCGTATCCTTTAAATGAACTGTTGTATTTGATTTTACTACGATTTTGCATCTCACCAGTAATAAGGAATTTAAATCTCAGTCGAGTACATTAGTCTCTCAGATTGTAAATTCTATGATAACCATTGGTTTCTGTTCAGGCTGACTGTGTAACTAAGTAAATGGTCGTCAACCGTAGGGATTTAAAATCTGTTACTTATGAATTTATCACTTAGACGTGATGCTCGTGCCATCACTAAGGATTAGGTCTGTAAATCTTTACTAATGGTGTTCTAAAGTTCGAACCTTCAACGAGCCTGAGTAGAGCTGGCACCTTGTCTTAGTTTTAACCAATCAGAGGCGTCTGTTCTAATTTTCGACACACCCTCTGTACGTACTTTCACCCCCCGAATGCTTACCGTTAGAAAACAACAAGCAGATACCTTTCCGCTTCGTAACAAGCAACACGTTAAGTCCAAAGACCAAACTTCTCCTTGTATATAGTTTGAATAAATGTTCTATTTCGTGATAAATAGTGGTTTGACTTATTTCAACAACCACACAAAAACAAAAACTTTACAATTACTTGTACTGCTACTACATTCAGAGCTATGCTATCCTGAAAGTAGGTCCACTTGTCACCTACTCTAAAAGTCACAGATTCACAAGCAGAAACTGTACTTTTACAAAGCCTTGCTATATTGTCAGTCTAAAAGTGATAAAGGTACAAGATTGGTTGGAACTTCTAGTATGCAAGTGGAATTCACCCTATAATCAGAGTAGCATAATTGTACCAATTTTTGGTTGGTAATTTTACCTTTTTTAATAGTAGAATTTTTTTATTTTTTACAGTTTACCTTTTTTTAGAATAATGCTAGATAGTTCACCTTCTTCCTGGAATATTTAATTTTTCTTTGACTCTTTATTCACGAACAAATAATAAATAAGTATAAAAAAATCATTTTTTTAAATAACATATATTTTGAAACTGAACTATTTTTACTCTTTTTCCAATGTTTAAAAATATTGATTTAAATAAAAAGACTATATTACTGTAGAGATAAAAACAAAAAAGGGAATAATTAAAAGTAGTAGTAGTGAAGTGGAAAATGCTTGTGGTACTCTGTACCCATTTTTAGCAAATAATATTGTTTCTGACTTCCGTCTGTAGTAGGGACCAAATTAAAGTCAAATTATTTAAGCAGTAATATTTGTTAACTTACATTAATTATTACCTTATTAAGTGAAAAATGGACAAAAAGTTATAAATTAAAAAAAAACCGCAACTATCTAATATTAATTTAGAAGATAGTTATAAACAATAGTAATTCGATTCAACAATTAGGTTTATGAAATTGCAATTATTATTACCTTGTTCTAAATGAAAAATGACAAAGTACTAAATATTTCAGAAAAAACAAGTTTTTAGCATTATTATCAATACCACTACCACTGTAATGTATGTTTGTCTGTAGATTTTTACTTTGATAGCACGATAACTATCGAAAAAATTCGCAGATTGGATTGGCCTTTGGTATACTTTATAATTGTCTTAAGTTGAAGGTCTAGTTCGTTAGCCAGCAATGTTGGATGGAAATTAAAAAAGATAGAGCATTAAACAAAATTTTAAAAAACTGTTTTTAAGATTTAAAAATTCCATTAACTGTTATTAGTCGTACTCAAAAAGACGAACGATTTATAGTAACGATTTTTTTCATACCTGAAAAATTACTGGAGTAATAGCATTTAAAAAATTCCGAAAAAAACGAAAATGAACATTTTTGGCCAACAAATGTACTATATGAGAAAATTCATTGAAAGAAAAACGTTGCATTTTTTACATTTTACAATTTTATCATAACAACTTTTTGAATATTTCTTGAAAATCGAAATTTACACAAGAAATATTGAAAACGAAAAATTCCACTTTGTGGCCAAACGTGCACTAAACCAACGTTATTTATCCAGAAAAGGTGTTTGAAATTTTTTATTAATCTTTTTTTCTAGGATGCGTCGTTTTTGTTTTATTCGTAAAAACAATATTAAAAATAAAAAAATTCAATTTTTTGGAAAATGACAGAAGCTGTGAAAAAAATGAATCGTCAAAAGTTGCTTATCCAAAAAAAGAGTAAACACTCGTCCAAATTCGTCAGTAATAATTTTTTATAGGATAAGTAGTTATTGTTTTAATCGCAAAAAATAACATTTGAAATAAAAAAATTAAATTGGTTGAAAAACGACACAAGGAACGAAAAGAAGTTATTAGACAAAAGTTGTTCAACTAAAAAGGATATTCAAGTTTGTTATTAATAATTTTCAGATAGGACGAGTTGATTTTCTTTTGTTCATAAACAATCAAATTAAAAATTAAAAATTTAATTTTTGGAAAAACGACAGAAGAGTCGAAAAAAAGAAAAGACCCAAGTTGTTTTACGCGCCTAGGGCGCGTGACTGTTGGTTCTCGCGCAGACCAACAGACAGACACATTCGTAAAAACCTATTTTTCGGATTCAGGAGGTCCTGAAACGTGGAGATTTGTCAAAAACTGGGTGGG
>NC_046666.1:52402589-52406690 GCF_010883055.1 Belonocnema kinseyi
GGGGGGTCAGATTTTACACAATTCTAATACCTTCTCTGATGAGAATGTAAAAATTATTTATTTGTCATGAATAATTTTTGATAGGTCTGTTTTTGGTTTTAATCGTAAAAAAATAGCATCAAAAACATAAAAAATTTAATTTTGTGAAACGCCACACACGCGATGAAAAAAAAATTAAAAGACAAAAGTTATTTTAAGAATATGCCCACACAGCCGGCAGATTTTTTTTTACTTTTCATGATGTTTATAAATTATATATATTATTATATATAAATTATTCTTTATTTAATTTCGTTGGTTAGTCCCCGCAATAAATGTCGCTTTAATAATTATTGAAGAACAAAACATTTTTTTCTATGAGGAAACGGACGATTAGGAGACTTGTTTAACTAAATTGTTATAAACAATCTATATTGTTTATGTTTGATAAAGCTTAAAGTATATAAATGGCTTTAAAGACAATTGTGAATCACTTTTTTTTTTAGAAAAATCAATTAAGCTATGAGAAAAACTCGTTTATAAAGAATTTGTTTATAGAAATGTTTATAAAAACAATAGTTCTTAACTCATGCCAATTTTTTTGTTACAAATTATGACTTTTATGAAAAATATTAGCAACTAGCGTGAAATAAACGATTTTTTCTATTATAAAAAACACTAATAAGAAATTGTTTATAAAAATTGTTTATAATAAGTAAGTTAAATATTATTAAAATTAATTATGCTCTTTGAATGCATGTGCAATAATTCCGGGTGATAGTGAGTTTCTATCTGTATTTTTTCTTGAGATAAAAATTCACAAAGCTAAAATGGTCAATTTTGTCACTATATTTGTTTATATATCGTTGCTCTGCGAAAAAAATTTAAAAAAAGCAAACCACAATTCTCTTAAAAATTAATTGCTGAACATTTCTAAAAAAACTTTAAAATCGGTTAAGAAATACAACCTGTGGGCGATTATGAACAGTAACTTCCTATTCCAGACCACTGTGCGACGTTGGCGGCGAGCGAAAAGCCGACCGTTAGCCCAATTCTGGCCCAACTATGGTACGACAATCGGATAAATTGTGGCAGATTGGTCGTTACGATCACAATAATGCGGTCGGTCCGACCCTGGATACAGCAGTCGGATCCACATAAGTCACCTTGATGCACCCGATGGTCGGTCAAAAATTGGCCCGAGTATGGGCAGAACGTCAGATAAACTCTGGTTGATTGATACGAAAAGATCGTGAAACTGCGGTCGGCCCAACTTTGGTCAAGAGTTGACCTGTCCGCCGACGTCACATGTGCCCGTAACATTGAGTGCAAATACCCTACTTCATTTTGATAGATTTGCTTTCGGCTAAATTTTTTTGTTAAAAAATATTTTCTTTAGCTGAAAATTAAGCTATTCCATTCGTGGTTGAAAACTCTTTTTTAGTTCACACATTCAACTATCTGGTTCAAATTTGTTGGTAAATTCGTAATTTTTTAATTAGTTTTTTTATTGAAAATATAACGATGGCATTCATGGTTGAAAATTCACCTATTTTATTGATAATTCGTTTTTTGCAAATTAATTTGGTTGAAATTTCGTCTTTTTTTAGAAAACGATTGTTTGAAAATTACTTTCCTTGATTAAACAATCATTGTTTTTTGGTTGAAATAGAATTTTGTTTTAGTTGAAATTTCGGCTTTTTGGTAAAAAATGGTTTGTTTGAAAATTCTTCTCTACGGTTGAAAATTAATTGTTTTGCTTTTTTATAAATTTTTTTGCTGAACATGTATTAATTCCATTTTTTTGTTAAAAAATTATCTTTTTTAATTCAAATTCAAGTATATATATGGTCAAAAATCCATCTCATTGGTAGAATATTATTCTTGTTGTTTGTGCATTCAGTTCTCTGTTTAAAATTCTAATTATTCTGTAGTACATTCGATTGTTTTCTTTTTGTTCAAAATTAAATTCTCGAATTTAAAATTTAACTGTTAAATTTTTTGTTAAAAATTATATTTTTCAGTTGAAAATTCGTTGTTTCTGTAGAAAATGAAGTTTTTAAAACTTTATTGAAAATTCGATTCTTTTTGGTAAAAAAAAATTTTTAATACTTAAATGTTAACTGAATAATTTTTTATTTAAAATGGATCTTTTCTAGTTGAAAATTTATACATTTTTTCGTTAAAGATTGAACTATTGTGTTACATTTTTTGATTAAAAATAGACGTTTTCACTTAAATGATTATGTTTTTTTATTAAATTATTTTTCGTATTTCAAAAAAAATCTGTTTAGGTTCAAAATAATTCATTTTGTCTTTTTGAAAATTCTAATATTTTTTTGAAAATTAATTTTTGGAATTAATAAATTTAAGTGTATCATTATAGGTTAAAAATTTATTTTTTTCATCAAACAAATTTTTTTTTTTTTTTGCAAAGTGCAAAGTGGGGGGAATCTTCTCTCTTCATTCTTGTGTTATTTTACCTCTCGCTAATTCTTAGGTCGTTTTTGCTCTCGCATGTTTTCACTTCGCTTTTGCGCACGTTTTTTTTTTAGTTCGCTTTCTCTCTGAGTGTGTTATAAAAAACTTGTAGTTGAAATTGTGAACAGTAGTAGTCGTAGTGGACAGAGCGGAGTCAGCCCACCGCTCCTACTGAGATCTGATGAATACAGCCACTGAGAAGAGCTGCGGACCTTATTTATTAAATAATATGCATCCAAATTTTACATTCCAAGAAAATCCATGTATGCATATGTACGGCGCAGGATGTTTTGAAGAAAAGGATTATAATATTATTGTTCGTGGGCGATAGCACCTTCTGTCGTTGTTCTAAAAACAAAATTTTTATATTATATCCCGTGTAGAAACTTCCTCGGTTTGCCCTACTACAACAAGGTTTCTGGTCGGATCCCGGCCGGGCTACTCCTGGCTGTGTTTCATGGACAGGATCCGGTGGGGCTACATTTTTCTCGAATCACCAAGTTGGGAGCCGACCGGGTACTGGCCGCGATCATTTTTTTGTCAAAATTACTGATTTTTTAAGAGTTGCGATATTATCAAAGACGTAATAATGGATGATAGATGAATTATTATTATAAAGTATAATTTAAAGATTTATTAGAGCAGTGAAACGGAAATAATCTGTTTCAAATTCTTCAAAAAAGAACATTACATTTTTTGAAATGTTTTAACTTATTGAATAAAACTGTTATCAATTTGGTATGTGCATCAGCAGAAATGTTACAATATTCACTATTTTCAGACTATCTTTAGTCTGGACACTTTCAAATTTACCGCCATGTATATCATCTTCTGCGCCTGGTGACTGCGTAGACTTTTGCTGATTTTTAGTTTCGCACTTCGAGCGAGGATGCACATTACACTCACGTCGAGTCATTTCCTCAAACTTTGCAAATAAAATCGAGATCCATCATTAAAATAAAACTTGTTTCAGTAATCAGTCTGAAAACCCGACTGAGTTCGCGGATAACTAGTATTTTTAATTAAATTATACTCTTGTAACTACATTCTTTTCTGTGTACCTTCCTAACCTCAAATCACCACGTGGTTCCCAACCTGAAACAATTGCTACGAGGTTCTATTATGAGTGATTGAAATTCTACTCTAATTTCCTTGCCAGAATTGGTAAACTTGTTTTTACGTTTAAAGTTCACCGTATTCTTTACGATGAGCCTTAAAAGACAAAATAAGTTACCAATTTCTCGCCTCAGGCAATATTTTAAACCGCTTTGTGGCTGGATTACCCGGCCGGTATTTAAGTCGGGATTCGACCAGTTTACCGTGACGTTTTTAGCCGGATCCTGGCCGGATTCTCCGACCAGCGCCCGGCTTGAAGATGTCCGCACAATGCCGGCTATGTACGCACGAGAGTACCAACCAATCATGCGCGATCTGTCGCGCTGCTGCGGTGCGGGCTGGCTACGTACTGTTGACATATCGGACCGCCACTCGAGACGCAAAAGTTTTCGATGTTGCGAATTTGTTTCGAGTGCCGGACCGACATAGACATATAAAGTCTAGACCAACAGTCTCTTTGATCCACCGACGCTCCTGTTTAGAGAGAGAGAGAGAACGAGTCGAGCGAGGAGTGCCGTCTCTTTC
>NC_046666.1:52406790-52424532 GCF_010883055.1 Belonocnema kinseyi
GAGGTTGTACCACGTGACCCGTGTTAGAAAGAGACGGCACTCCTCGCTCGACTCGTTCTCTCTCTCTCTAAACAGGAGCGTCGGCGGATCAAAGAGACTGTTTGTCTAGAATTTATATGTCTATGCGGACCGATAGGTGAACGGTATATAGTCATCTCGCACGCGATGGGTTGGCGGGCTGTGTGTGTGCACGAACAGATCGTGCGTGAGCCGTTTCCAGCATACTGCACACGTATTTTCTTGTGCGCACACCTTTAACCGGGGTTATCCGGCCGGGACCCGGCCTGATCACTGATTAGATTCCTACACGGGATCAATGTTACTTTTTACGATTAAAGCAAAATGCACTTCCTATAAAAAATAATGAATTCCAAATTTGTAGTTCTTTTTTGAATTAAAAACTTTTGTTAATTTTTTTTAACTTCTTTCGTTTTTACAAATTTTATTTCTTTATTTTTAATGCTATTTTTTATGATTGAAACAAAAACTGCGCTTTGTGTCAAAAAATCGCTACAAAACAATTTTGCAGATCTTTTTGGGAGAACAACTTTTGTTTACTAATTTGTTTGCGCGTTGTGTCGTTTATCCCAAAAATTTTATTTTTTATGATTAATGTTATTTTGTACAATTAAAACAAAACCTACGCCTCCCATTAAAAAATATTTAATAAAAAATTCGCAGCTCTTTCTTGGACGAATAATTTTCTTCCCGTAGCTTCTGTCGTTTGCTCTGAAATGTTCATATTTTATTTTTGATGTTTTTTACAAATGAAACAAAAACCACACGTCCTAACAAAGAGTGATTACTTAAACATTTGTATCTCATTTTTGGGCGAACAGCTTTAGTTTATTAACTTATTTTTGTACCTTTTGTCATTTATTCACAAATTTTATTTTTATTTAGACCTTTTACAAGTGCATAATTTTCGTTCATTCATATTTTTTCGTATCTTGCACAGTTTGACCGCAAAATGGAATGTTTGACTTTTCATTCGTTTTTTTTTTTAATTAAGACCAGAAACGTTCGCCGTACAAATCTAATATCTTCCTGATGAAGCTGTAAAAATAAAAACGCAGACTTGAGACGATTTTCTCGATTTTACCTTTTTCATTATTTATCGAAAACTCAGGGAGATGCCTGGTAGAAATAATTTGTAGAAGAAAGTACAGCATTTCTACAGCTATAATTTGTTATTGAAACATGTACTTTTTTGTCATAAAATGTACAAAATTTCAGAAAAATTACAATTCAATACTAAACGCTAATTTTGTCTTGTATTTTTGTCTTTTATATTTCGCTAACATTAAAAAAAATATATTTAGGGTTTTTCTTTCAACAACCAAGAAAACGGATACTAGAATTTTTATCAAAATTACTAATAATAGATTAAATTCTTCAGATGATTTAACATGGAATCTTTTTGGTTTAAAAATCAACCATTTTCAAAATGTTTTCGACATTTTTGCTTGGAAAGTCAACTCTTTTTTAAAAATGCATCTATTTTGGTAAAAAATTAATCATTTTTGGTTGAAAATTCAACTCTTTTGTTTTAAATGCGATACTTGTTGACAAGCTGTCAATTTGATAACTACTGAAATTTTACAGATTTGATTACTAAAAACTGAGTCACCAAAGATAAGTTGAAAATTTCTAAAAGTCCATTAGTCGAGCTATTTCGTCATTCAATACTGGAAAGCAACTAATTGCTTCTTAAAAATACATCAATTCACTTAGAACTGTATATAATAATTAATAAAAGGTTAAAAATGGAAAACCTTAAAAATTGAAAAGTTTAGTAAAACGTTGCGATGGTGAGACATTTTTTTAATCTATTCAAAGAATAGGGTCATTTTTTAAAATGAAAACGTGACATAGCCTGTCTCTATTTATAAACATTGCCTTCTGATTGTTTGAACAGAGTTAAAAAAAGACTTATTTACATTCTTACAATGACAATGGATCAATGACCAAAAAATTAATTATAAACATTCAAGTTTTTCATGTGCTACTTTTGATCAGAGAGTTTTATTTTCGAGTTTTAAGATTTTTTTCGTTTTTCATTTTTCTAATTTTCCCTAGAACATTGCAATTATTTATGATCATTGATGGTTTTTATTTATAACTCATTAGTTATAAACAATGAAGCAAAAGAGTTTGAGAATAATAAAATTTTTCGTTGATTGTATGTTACGTATAGGTTTTGGAACAGTTTTAGTGAAAATTATGAGACTAGTTGGCCAGGATGATTTCCTATTAACTATCGAAAATCTCTAGGAGAAGTCTAGATGAATATTTCTTAGAAATATCATATTTTAATACAAATGTATGGAGAGAAGTTTTCTGTGCGAGCCGCGTATAACGGATACTTCAAATCTCCTACATGATGTTTGTAGGTATACAATTACAAGCGTGGTGTAGTTTGGATCTCGTCCCTGACCACTACCATACTTAAACAGCGGCTGCCAGCTTTGGAGGTGACAGTAGTTACCTCTGGATGTTTTCTTACAGTTACCATCTGCCACTCCACAGGTTTTTAGTCGCTGGATTCCTGGTGGTCCAGAAAGTATCTTACAATGCGACAAGTGTTTCATAAAATCGCCTTATGAACTGTTGCAAATACCCTACTGACTCCTAAATGTTCTAGATGTTCAGTGCATCTTGCGTGCTCATTGCCTGTAGCCGAAATCACATTGGTATGAATAGATGCATGATTCACATTCCTCTAAATGGTCCTTACTTCATGCCAGAAGGAGTACGTGAGGGCAGGGATGGAATAGGTGTTGATTGCCCTGATTTTATTTGCCGAGCTGAGAGAACTCTTCATAATCAATCTGATTCTCATAGTGAAGGCAGTCGTTATGCTTGTCTTAACTATCGTATGCTGAATATCCTTAAATTCAAGAATACCTACACTGAAAAAAAATTTGCATTGAATCAAGTAGGCTAATTTACTTTCCTGATTTTACTTGAAAGAAGCAAGTATTTTCTTTCTACAAGGGACTTTTTACAAGGGAATAAGTGAAACTTATATCGGTTTTTCACATATTTTATGTTATTCTGTAAGAAATTTTATTTTTCATTAAAAATTGAGTAAGAAAGTTTTATATACAATAAAAGAGTTGGATACATTGAAAACTGCGCATTTTATGGAGAATTTTTGTTTATTGCTTATTACTTTTAGATATTTTATAACATTTTTAAATATATTAAGAAAACAAAAGTATAGAGCCGTTTTCGAAATAGGTAAAATTCAATTCTAAAATTTTTATGAATAAAAAATGGTGTATTAAAGTCTCTCGAAAATTTTCAAGTATCATCAGAAAGATGTTTTCTCAAAAGAAACATGGATTTCCACAATGCTTAGTTCGAAGATTGATGTGGCTCATCATATGACTTCTTAGGACGCTGCCTTGAAATTCTTACTCGAGATTTTGTCACCGAAATCCAAGTGCTTCGATAGCGAAGTCGGTAGAGCGCGCGGTTAGGACACTAGTTTAGGTAGTTTAGGTACATAGGTTTCGAATCCTCGTTTAGTGCGATTTTTCAAAACGATTAAGCGTGCTATTGTATTTGTAAGTAACAGTATGCGAGAATTACGTGTTTTAATAATTTAAAAAATGAAGATTATATAACAATAATTTCGAAAATAATTTTTTTTTTTGAGAAATAGTATTCAGTTGCGGCTAGTTCTATTACTCCGATACTTCATATTCTTAGATTAAGAAAATATATTCTTGAAGTGTATTAGAAATGATTTCTTCGAAGTGAACTATGTTCTGCATTTGAATACATCTCTATATGAAGTAACACAATAAAGTTTTCGAATAATAAAATGCGATATTCTATCTAAGAATATATTTTCTCAGATTAAGAAAATGTACGCTTGTTCCAAGTATACGGTAGCAAGCATTTATTTATTTGGAACAAACTCATATTCTATCATCCCCATTCGTACCTGCGATTGACTTGAGTCAAGTAATATTTACTTGGTTCAAGAACAATTTTTTTCAGTGTAGCTATTTATAAGACTCGCCCGCGTCCATTGCCTCGATTAATTCTCGAACTTGTTCCTTAACTCTCCGCTCCCTAATTCCATTCTGGTCGAATGCACTGTTCTGCATTCGTCTATTCCGAGCTCCATGTAGATATCATTGGAAAACTGCTTTGTGACATCGATCACTTGCTGCAGTTTCTGGGCAAAATTAGCGTACAGCTTCAAGCCATTTATGTACAGAAGATGGGTTACTTGATGACCATCCGTATTATCATGTATTATGAACCCATGAGACATGCTACTTAGTATTTTGCGCAATGGAACCGCAGTGCACTGAAGGAGTCTTTTTGAAATATACCTGCCGTAAAGCGTATTGATCTAGTTACCCTTGGTTGTCCATGATCAAAATACTTGATTCTTGTACCACAGAGCCTCCTCGCATGGATTAGGCCTTAGAAAGTCAATAATGCGTGGGGAGATTTTCTAAAGTTTTAAGACTTCAAGCAAATAGTCATGCGGCACGGTAGGAAACGGCTTGCTTTTAGTCAATGCATGCCATGTGTAAGTTCCTTTGATGCTTATGAGCTTGACTCCTGGCAACAGCGTCTATAGTGATTAGATCTTTACAGCATCTTGAGTTTTCACAACATCTTCTTTGTTCTTTTGTAAGGATGTCATTCTCATCGCAATGAGAATATACCTTATCAGCAATGATAGCTGTAAGACATTTATAAATTGTTGGAAGACATTCTCCCTAGAAATTCAGATGCACAATCGTCAGGTACTTGTACCAGAAGTTGTGCACCATGTCCGGACCTGGAGCTTTACAGTTACTTGCCCTTTTCAAGACCACTGAAACATCTAAAGCTGTGATGTATTCACAGGATATTTTTCTCCGTGTAGCTGTCAAAGTCATGAGAGAAAAGCTCAAGCCCTGCTGCGACACCAACGCGAGAACACATTATTATTATTGCTATTATTATTATTATTATTCAATTTGAATAATGCTAAAAAGTTACGTTTTTTAAGAAATTTACGACTATTTTTCTACTTTTCACTTAAAGTGAGTTGAAAATTAATTTAATTTAGCAAAAATAATGCTTTAAACCAATTATTATTGTTTATAACTATCTTCTTTTTTATTGATTCTAGATATATGCGGTTTCTTCTGAAACATTTAACTTTTCATCTACCTTTTCATTAGTAAAGTAATAAATAATCAAAGTAAAGAAACGTAGTTGTGTAAACCATTTATAATTATTTATAAATATCTTCTCCTGGTTAAGTACCAAGAAGTTGCATTTTTTATAAACTCTTAAACTTTTTCGCCACATTTTACGTTCGAATTTTTCCTAAATCTACAAAAATTATGTTTAACCCAATTTGTGAAACCTAAACGCGCGCGTAGCGCATGATTGTAGTTATTAGAAAAAGTTGAATTGATAGAAATTTTGATAAAAAATGTCTATCAAGTTTTTAAGTTAATAGAAAAAACAGTACTATTTTTCAATTAAGAAAAATCATTTCGATCCATATTTTAATCATTGTTTGCATTCTTTTTGTTTCAGGTAAATTGCGGCTGTGATTATCTATTACAATAAAGATGCAATGGAATAATTATAATGCACTGTGTAAAGGTATTTGGTTCTTACAAAATTAATTTATTACGACTGACATTTAGGATAAAAAAAATTTAGGAACTTAAGTGTTTAGATATAATTAAAATGTGAACCGCATATTAGAAAAGTCTTGTATTTGAAAATTCAAAAATGAGCTTATTTCTATATTCATTAAGTTTGTCAATTTAAAGATTATTTAAGGAGAAAGATTCGCCTATTTGAAAAAAAACACTAGTGAGTGCCTACGCATCAAAGGGATTATTTTATCGCTGGTAAAGCAAGGTAAGTCGGATTGTAAATATGTAAATAATAATTGTTTTTTTTTGGTTTAATTTCATTATTATTTTCTTTCTTAGACCTCTGATTGTACATTTTCGTTTTTTTAGCTTTTTAAAAACAAAAGTTCGAAAATTCTAGAATTTTAATTTGTAGCGCCTAATGATGGAATATTTTCAAGTTGGCAACGTCAGAAATCAAATAATTTAAAATTCGAATGATAAAAATGGAACAAATTCATATTTCAGTCGTACTGTTTAAAGTAAAGTTTGTAGTGAATCTCTAAATTGTCAATATATATAAAACTAAATATCGTTAAAAAATTAATTATCCTAAATTTCAATGGATCAACAAGAAAGGTTTCCTAACAAGAGGCGCTACTGTTTTTACACAAAAAGTTGAATAGTCTTGAAATATTTTTCATGTTGATGTGAAGTTATTATTTGAACATTTCTAAAAATTCGCAGAACAGCTTAAGTTTAAAAATAAAAAAGCGTAACTTTCTAGTATTCTATAATAGTTTTTTATAAGAAGTAAAAAAAAATAGTTAGAAATTATATAGTTTTGTTCATGTGATAGGCATTTGCATAAATAAGTTCAAGCTATTTTGTTCTTGTTATTCTTAAACAAATTTCACTTCTAATTTGATCTATAAATAGCAATCATAAATATAATACCATTATTTTAATCTTGTATATTTTTAACATAGCATCTTTTATAAATGGAATAAAATAGTATTTCAGATACAAATTTGAAATTTATTATTATTATTACACCATTAAGCCATTTCCCTTTCGGGTAGGCTTGACTCACTCGGTGGGGAAGGGAGTAATCTGAGGAAGGGATATAGAATTTTTAAATTTATCCAGAATTCTTGTGTCATTTATTTAAATAACATGTTCGTTCCGCAAAACTGCTCCAACCCAGGTTGCTGATCAATCTCTTTAGCAATCACCCCAAGTGAAGATCCTCACAAAGTCGTCATGTGAGGTTCCCCACTTGGGTCCATTAGTATCAAAATTAATTCATATTAAACAAAAAATGTTTTTTCCACTATAAAAGATGACTTTTTAACCAAATAATTATATTTTAAACATAATACTTGAATTTTCAATCGAAAAATATGAAATTTATACAAAAAAAAAGAATTTTAAAACCAAAAAGACGAATTTTCAACAAATAAAGATTTTCCGCTCAAGAAAGAAATAAAAGTTTATCTAAATTGCGGAACCTTCCAGCCAAAAGACAAATTTTTTTACAGAAATTGCATATTCAAAAAGAAATATAACTTTGAAAGAAAACATTAGTTTTCTATGAAACTTATGCGTTTTTACCCAACAAACATGAAATTTCAAACAAAGAAAATAATTTTTTTACTGAAAAAGGAGAATCTTCAACTAAAAAAGATCGATCTTAAAAAATAAAAAAGTTTACATTTTCCATTAAAATATTCATTTTAAACAAAAAAAAAAGGATTTTCGACTAAACACTTTAATTTTCAACCAAAGAGGTAAGCTTTCAATTAAGAAAATAAATTTTTACAAAAGTAGTTTAACTGTTACTAAAGCCGTTGAATTACTAATTAAAAAATATTTTATTTTGAAAGTAGTTAAACTTTCAACCAAAAAATGAATTTTCAACTAAACATATGAATCTTCAAGAAAAAAAGAATTTTTTAACGAAGTGATTAAACCAAATCTTTCAAAGGGCATAGTTGAAAACTAATGCAAAGAAGAAGAATTTTTATCCAAAAAGTTGCATTCTAATAAAAAGATTATATTTCTACAACAACAGATGAATTTTTAAATCAAGAAGATGTATTTTCAAAGAAACAGTTGAATTTTCTACTAAAAACGATTTTAGCGTATTTTTCACGATAAAAATATGATTTTTTTTGAAAGAAATAAGTTTCTATAAAAAAATTTAATTTTCAATCCAAAAATACGATTTTTTACCGAAAATCATGACTTTTTAACAAAGTTTTAGACTTCTCTACTAAGTAGTTGCATTTTTATTAAAAAAAGGTAAAATTGTTTCTTAAAGAGATGAATTTTTATTTTAAAAAACAAACAAATTTTCAAACAAAACAGTTGAATTTTCATCCAAGAAATATTCCAGTTGACTTTCCAAGATCAAAATTTGAATTTTATAATAAAAAATAAGTTTCTACGAAAAATATCGAATTTTCAATCAAAAAAGACAAATACTTTCTACCTAAATGGTTGCATTTACAAAATAGTGGAATTCTCTATCAAATAAGATGCATATTTTCCAATAAAGACGAAGTTTGTACTAATACGTATGCATTAAAAAAAAAAACGACAAATTTTGCTTTAAAAGTTGAACTTTCGCCCAGAAAAGATTTCAGTTCATTTTTTAACATCCAATATATAAATTTTAAACAAAAAGTAAATTTCCTACGAAATAGTTAAATTTTTAACAAAAAAGCAAAATTTTTAAACAAAATGTATGAATTTTCAATAAAATTGTTGCATTTTTAATCAAAGAGTTGCATTTGATCCAAGAAAGGAATTATAGAAAGATTTAATTTCTGCTAAAGCAGGTGAATTTTGCAAAAAAAAAGACAAACATTAGAAAAATAGGTCGAATATTTAACGTTACAGTTGCATTTTGATTTGAAAAAGATGACGTTTATTATAAAACAGATGAATTAAAAAAAAACTTCAATAAATAGTTAAATTGTTATGCAAAGAAAATTCCAGTTCACTCTACATCACCAAAATAAGAATTGTAAACAATAAGTTAATTTTCTGCTAAATAGTCGAATTTTTAATCACAAAGTATGATTTTTTAACAAGATTGCTAAATTTTCAATCAAACAGTTGCATTTTGCCCAAGAAAAATAAAAAATCTACTACATTAGGTAAGTTTTTAAATTACAAAAAAAAATTGGTTTAAAAAGTGTTTTCATCCAAAAAAGATTTCAGGAAACCACACATGATATCTTTTAAAGAAAATTGTTACATTTTCGACCAAATAATAAAACTGATAACTAAAAACTTTTATTTTCTAATAGAACTGTCTGTTCCTTGGAGGGTAAACTAGCCCTAGGGACTCGTTGCTAATAAATACAAATACAACAAATTCACTGAAATCGTTCGGAATTTTTCCTGAAATTATCTTCATGAAAATTCTTTAAACACTTGAAAGTTCACCAACATCGTTATGGAATTTTCTCGGCATTATTTTGAATTTTTCAGTGTGATTTTTGGCAATTATTGGAAACTGTTTAAATCCTAGAACTTACTCAATTTGTCTTTAATCACAAAATGTCATTAAGATTAGTCATAAATCTGTAAGTCTTGTTTACATTTTTGTATAGTAGAGCAATTATTGCTATAATAGTCGTATAAAATAATGACAATTGTTATTCAAATTCAAACTAAAGAATCTTCAATGTGGACCGAGAGATCATCATATGTTATTATAATTAATTTACGAAATATTTAATTTATGTAGATTCCTCCAACTAATGTTTTACCTTTAAGTTTTATTTCAATCACCAATAGTTCATTTTCAAGTTAGTAAAATTTTGAAACGTCAAATTAATTATAATATAGATAATTTCGTAAACTACAAAAACTTAAATTACTCAAGTTAGCATACTTTAGTTATTAATGGAATAATTTTTTTGCCACAAAACCAACAATAAATTGTGTTTTTAAATATTGTACACTTAATGACAAAAAAAACTTGAAGTTTTTCGATCAGACAAAAAAGGGGAAATGTGAAAAAAGGAAACGCTGGGTAAAGTCTGTGCTCTACGAATTGTAGAATAAAATTATAGACATGGGTGAACATTTAATTTTTCTCTTCAGCTACCTTACCAGGATGCTATCAAGAAGAAAGACTAATATGTAGTTCACTTTTATTTTATTCAGGAACTCAATTTCCAAGAAAATTGCATAATTTACATATTTTTTCATTATTTATCCTGTGTGAATCTGCGGCCATTGGGTGCGCTAGTCTGGATTAAATTAGATCAGCCCGGACAATTCTTTGCGTCCATGGCGTATGATGACTCACCTCTTTGGTTCTTACGGACAATTTAAATTTTATGCCAGCAAAAGACTGTGGCTCGGCTATAATACCATATCTCTTAATAAAATTTGGTTTTACTTCTTTATTGCTAGGCAATAGGGTAATCTCTAGCGGGAGTCCATTAAAAGGCCACATCGTCATCTCATAGTCTCGGCCCTTATAAGTGATAAAATATGTTGCATCGTCAGGATTGAAATATCTTGGCTCACCTTGAAAGGAAAATAATGTTGAGCGATTTTAAAAAGATAAAAAATCAAACTTTAAAAGCTTTTACAGTTCTTTTTCAATTCAAATTAGCTAAAGGAATTTTTATTATTATCAGAGATAGTTTACCTTCGATAAGTATAAATATCCTTTTCACCACCGTGAAAATATAAATCCACTTATCGATCAAGTTAACTCTTTTAATAACAGAAAATACTGAAGGTCATCTTTAGACTAGATGCAAATTATTATTTTTAATTGTAAAATTAATTTCTTTTTCTAATAAAAAATCTACTCTTTTCGCACCACTGGGAATCAGAAATTCCGATTTCCGGTCGAGTGCTTTTCCATTAAACCATTAGAGAGATCGAAAAAAGAATGTATTTCAGAAATATATGCTATCTTAAGCCAGGTGTTACATTTCTTGTATGAGTAATTTCAAAGTAATTTGAATTACCATCACACATAGTTATCATCGACCATTGTGGATATTGTTGTCACAACCGTGAAAATAGAAATCAACATATTGATCAAGTTAACTCTTTAAGTAACAGAAGATAGTTAACGTCCTCTTCAGACTAGATGGAAAATTGATTTAAAAAATTTTTAATTAAATTTTTGCTGAAAAAAGTTTTGCTTTCTTCGCTCCACTGGGAATACGAACATTCGATGGATGATCGGTTGCTTTCTCATTAAGCTATTAGAGAGATCGGAAGAAGAATCTTTTTTCAGCTATATACGCTACCTCAATCCAGGTGTTACATTTATGATGCGAGTGATTTCAAAGGGATTTTTATTATCATCAGAGATAGTTACCATCGATCATTTATATTCCGTTTACTCTGAAAATGTCTTTAAGTATTTTCTGTTATTTGAGGAGTTAATTTGATCGATATGTCGATTTCTAGTTTGACGGGTTTGAAAAAGATATCTGCACTGATCGATGGTAACTATCTCTGATGGCAATAAAAATTCCTTTAAAATTATTCCTATAATGATAGTAACACCTTCCTTGAGATAGGGTATATATCAGAAAAAATATTCTTCTTTCGATCTCTCTAATAGCTTAATGGGAAAGCACCTGACCGTCAATCGTTAGTTCTGTGGTTCGATTCCCAGTGGAGCGACGAGAGTAGATCTTTTTCAGAAACAAATTTATTTTTAAATTACTTAAGCTCAAATCAGAGCTTTTTGAGTCTGTCGTGAGCTCTTAATTACTGGGATTTATTGTGCACGATAATAAGCTTCGATAATAAGCACGATAATAAATACCTATAACAAAATAATATAAGTATAAATTAGGCCTCTAATGATTTTCTTATAATTTTCGGGCCATAAACGGAAGTTTATCATGGAAAATATTTATATAGAAAACGATTATAAAATAATTACTAGTTAGTATGAGAATACATATTAAAAAATAGTTTAAGGATTAATGTGAAAATTAAAGAAAGTATCATTGCAATATTTAGAAACCTTTAGAAATTATTTAAAATCTCTTACAATCCTTTAAAGACGTTAGAATCCATTAGAATAAATAAAAATTATTAAAAATTCCTTGAATATAAATTTAATGACACATTCTCTGAAGCCCTTTAAAAAAGACTTACACTGAAGAAAATGGTTAGTTGAGTCAACTATACAGTTTGTAATATATGGTACAGCTATTTTATTAGGTGGGGCAACCATTTACTTAGTTGCTGGTACTAATCGAATAGTCGCTGCAACTAATGGAATTGTTGTCCCACCAATAAAATAGTAGTATCAACTAATAAAATAACAGTACCATATCTTACTAACTAACTAGTTGGCTCCACTAATCATTTCTTTCAGTGTGACATCTCTAGAAATCTTTGAGATCCTTTAGAATCCTTGGAGATTCAATAAAATCATTTTAGTCTTGTGAAATTAAATTTGGAAATACTTCAAAATTCTTTTTAAGTGTTTAAAGTTTTTGGAATCTTTTGTTATCCCTGGAAAACTTTCCTTTTGGAAACGTAAAAATTCAAAAAAGTAAGTAAAAATTTCTGAACTCCCTTGAAGGTTTAAATTAAGTTAAGGTTATCCATGAAAGTTTTTTAGAAAGCCGTAAAATCTGTAGAAGTTTCAAAATCCCTTGACATCCTTGAAGATTTAATAAAATGCCTCAAATCTTGTGACATTTTTTCAAATACCTTGAAAGTCCTTAAAATCTTTAAAATTGCTGAAAATTCCTTGACATTTATTTTTATTTGTTATATTCTTCAAAAATTCTTTCGAAATCCCTTTAAATATTTCGATATCCTACTAAATTCTCTGAAATCTTCAGGAATCCTTCTGATTCCTATTTATTTGACATCCATGAATATTTGTTTTATTCTATTGAAAACTGATGAAAGACTTTAGAATTACTTGAAATGTTTGGAAATCCCATAAAATTTTTGGAAAGCTTTTAAAATACATCGAAACATTTGAAATTGTTTAACTACTTAATTTGTTTGAAAATTTTCAACTGTTTGCATCAATTTGTTTAATATTAAAAATGTCTTACATTGATTTTTCTAGAATCGCACAAGTTAATAGTTTATTCATAAAAAGAAAAATGTGAAAAAATGTTTTAAAAAATAGTTAAATTTTTATTTAAAAACGGTGAATTTTCAACCAAAATGAGAATAGATAACATTAATGTTCAAGCAAAGAAAAAAATCTAATAAAAATAAGATATATTTTCAGCAATAGATGTTAATTTTTAACTAAGAATGGTAAATTTTTTATTAAAAATTGAATATCTGAATTTTTAGTCTTAAAAAATTAATTTAAAAAAATTTAGAAGAAAATATGTTAATTTTAAACACCAAAAATGAATTTTCAACTCAAAAATAATTTGAACAAAAAAAAAGTTGTTAAGTTTCTAAACAGGAAGAATTGATTTTTCAACTACTAGTTTCATTTGCAACTAGACACTTGTAATCTCAACTTAGGACGATAAATATTTAACCTAAAAGGTATCTTCATATTTTCATTAAAAAAAATTAATTTTCAAGCAAAAAGAAATACGAATTTTCAACAGACTGGTTAAATTTCGCACTATAGAAATGGATTTTCAAGCAGACATTAATTTGTAAGAAAATAGTTCATTTAAAAAAAAATAGTAAATTTTCAATGAAAAATATCAATTTTCAGTTAAAAATGGAATAATTATATCTTGAAGCAAAAGTCAACGAATTTAAAAAAGGAAGTTGAATTTTCAAGCGAAAAAGTAAGTTTTCAAACATGCTAATGTATTTTATAATCAAAATAAGAGGAACTTTCGATACAATATATATTAATTTCTACGAAAAAAAGTACATTTTTAACCAAAAATAGAAAAGATACATTTTCAGTTGGAAAAATAATTAATTTTGAACCCAACAAAAATAATTTTTAAGAAAATAGGATAATTTTAAAATATGAAAGTAATTTTTTAACTAAAAAAAAAATAATTTATCAAATAATAGGTGCATTTTTAATTACGAGAGATAAATTTTCAACCAAAAATGGTATAATTACATTTTCAATCAAAGAAACTTAAGTTTTAACCAAGAAGTAAAACAAACTTTTCACCAAATGGTTGAACTTGGAACTAAAAAAGAAAACATTTTAAAGCAAAAAGGAAATATTTAGCTTTTTAGTTCATTCATTTTCTTCAATAACAAAAAAAAACGATTTTTACTAAACTAGTTCAATTTGAACCAGAGAGATGATTATTTAACCAAAAGATCATTATGAAACTAGTACTTCAATTATGAACTAAATAGTTTTACTTTTAATAAGGAAAATGAAGTCTCAACAAAAATAGAAATTCGGCCAAAAAGAAACAATTTTTTAAATAATTGTTTACATTTTCGAAAAAAATAATAATTTTTACGAAAAAATTAAATAGTTAAAGTGTCAGTTAAAAAATTAATTTTAAATCGAAAAACAAACAATTTTAAAGAAACAAAATTTTTGACCAAATATTTTAACTCTCAACAATGGAAAACTAACTATTGAATGTTCTTTTAGGAGACAAGAATGTTATATATGGAAAATTCAGAACTATACCAGAAAAACTGACGAGAACCTAAAACTATATTGAATTTAAATTTTAATAAATTAAACATTTTTAATTTGTATATAAAAATAGATTTTGTCATTTATCCAATTTGAAATTTCGCCTAACTTTGACTAGAATAGTTACCGCTACTTAGCAGCTAGTAAACTCTCCAATTACTTTCTAGGTTGAATAAAAATCTTATGCTATAATCTTTTACCGGCATAAACTCGAGCACCGTGTGGTGGAATCTTAACTCCCAACAATGTTCCATCCTCTGTTTCGTATACCACACAATATCTTATGTTATTTTCATAAATAGCATAGGTTTTAAAATTTAAGCCTCTATCTCTATCCTGGGCGCTTGGTATACCATGAAGTGTACCACCGCCTATATAGTCACATCTTGCCAGTGTATGAAGATTGCCAGTTGTATTGATTTTAACCCGAATATGAGGCTTTTTTTTGTAGTTAATAAGTATATACTTGACATTTAGGTTATGCGAATTCAGCTGTGATAAATTTTCTGTGTCCATTGGCGAAGAATTTACTTCTGTAAAAAAAAGAAGATTATGATTTCATAGTATATTTTGCACCAAGGCACGAAGTGTTCATTTTACGGCCGAGCGTGAGTTTTTGCAAGCATGATATTTTATGTGATGAGAGTATGATGTCCGAGTTTTCTCATGATATTACCTCTCATATTTGAGATTAATTTAAAGATTCAAGTACTGCGCAGAGCAGTGCGCGTCAGTCGAAGTAATGAGCGCGCATGCGCGTGGACGTAATTCATATTTCACGCGGACTACAAAGTGCACTTAAATGGCCTTCGTCTGTAAAGTTTCTCATCACCAACAAAGACAGGTCTATCAAGCTAGCACCTCCACAAACGAAATTCCCAAATTTCTTAATGTCGGAATTTTAGGCTTTTTTTGGGCTGTATTGCCGATTTTTGGGCTCCGCTACTTTTTGTGAAAATTCAAATTTTGAGTGGAGGTGTTGATTCGAATCAAGCCAGCACCTCCACTGTATAAAAATTGAAAGAAAAAAAAAATCAAGCACGTCAGAATTTTGGGCTTTTTTTGGGCTCTTGAACGCACCAACAACCAATTTCCAAAAACAACCTCTACAAAATATAAAACCACCCCCTATGTAAAAAATCAAATTCGGAACAAAACACCAGAATTTTGGGCTTTGAAATACATGAAAAAAAACTACCCCCATTTTCAAAAACCACCTCCTTGCAAAAAATAAAATTTGCAAAATACAAAATGCTCTAGATTTTTGGCTCATTTTAGAGTCTCAAATGCACTTAACATTATATTACAAGAACCACCCCTGTGTAAAAAAACGTCAACCTAATAATAAAAACTTAAACCCTGATGTTGGCATTTTTAAACAGCCTGAAATCAGAGACTCCATTTGAACCGTAAAATTCGAAAAATATCAGAGACTATAGTAACACTGTAATATTCCGAAAAAGATTGGTTTACACAAATTTATGTTTGATTGTTACAAAGGGACTTTTTTTTAACGTCAAGTGTTGGGGACCAAAAATCGGAGTAGGTATTTTTAAGAAGCCCAATAATCATAAACTCTACTGACACTGGAAAATTGTCAAAAATATTAATTTTTGACAAAGTCATATATACCTGGTAGAGAAGGGTTGATTTTACAAGTTAAAGGTTGAAGCCCAAACATCGGAGAGGATATTTTCGAGGAACCCAAAAATCAGAGACTACTTTAACCCCAGAAAATTATCAAAAATATTATTTTTTGACAAAGTCATATATACATGGTAGAGAAGGGTTGATTTTATACGTTCAGGGTTAAAGCCCAAAAATCAAAGTGGATATTTTGGAGGAGCCCAAAATCAAAGACTACATTGGTACTGGAAAATTCTCAAAAATATTATTTCTTGACAAAGTCGTATATACGTGGTAGAGAAGGGTTGATTTTATAAGTAACGGGTTAAAGCCCAAAAATCGGAGTAGATATTTTCGAGGAGACCAAAAATCAGAGACTACCACTAGAAAATTCTCAAAAATATTACTTTTTGACAAAGTCATATATACGTGGTAGAGATGGGTGGATTGTATATGTTAAGGGTTGAAGCCCAAAAATCAGAGTGGATATTTTCGAGGAGCCCAAAAATCACAGACACTACTGAAACTGGAAAATTCTCCAAAATATTATTTTTTGTCAAAGTTATATACCATACGTGGTATAGAAGGGTTGATTTTATAAGTTAAGGGTTGAATCCCAAAAATCAGAGACTACATTAACACTAGAAAATTCTCAAAAATATTATTTTTTGACAAAGTCGTATATACGTGGTAGAGAAGGGTTGATTTTATAAGTTAAGGGTTGAAGCCCAAAAATCGGAGTGGATATTGTCGAGGAGCCCAAGAATCAGAGACTACATTAACACAAGAAAATTCTCAAAAATATTATTTTTTGACAAATTCCTATATACGTGGCAGAGAAGGGTTAATTTTATAAGTTAAGGGTTGAAGCCCGAAAATCGGAGTGGATATTTTCGAGGAGCCCAAAAAACAGAGACTACATTAACACAAGAAAATTCTCAAAAATACTATTTTTTTACATAGAGAAGGGTTGATTTTATACTTAAGGGTTAAAGCCCAAAAATCAAAGGGGTTATTTTCGAGGAGCCCAAAAATCAGAGACTCTACTGACACTGGAAAATTCTCAAAAATATTAATTTTTGACAAAGTCATATGTATGTGGTAGAGGAGGGTTGATTTTATACGTTAAGGTTTGAAGAACAAAAATCAGAGTGGATGCTTTCGAGGGGTTAACAAATCGGGGACTACATTAAGACTAGAAAATTCTCAAAAATATTTTTTCACAAAGTCGTATATACGTGGTAGAGAAGGGTTGATTTTATATGTTAAGGGTTGAAGCCCAAAAATCGGCGTGCATATTTTGGAGGAGACCAAAAATCAAAGACTACATTAACACTAGAAAATTCTCAAAAATATTATTTTTCGACTAAGTCGTATGAACGTGGTAGAGAAGGGTTGATTTTATACGTTAAGGGTTGAAGCCCAAAAATCTCCTCGACAATATACACTCCGATTTTTGGGTTTCAAGCCTTAACTTATAAAATCAACCCTTCTCTACCACGTATATACGACTTTGTCAAAAAATAATATTTTTAAAAATTTTGTAGTGTTAATGTAGTCTTTGATTTTTGGGCTCCTTGAAAATACCCACTCTAATTTTTGGGCTTCAACCGTTAACATATAAAATCAACCCTTCTCTACCACATACATATGATTTGTCAAAGATTAATATTTTTGAGAATTTTCCAGTGTCAGTAGAGTCTCTGATTTTTGGGCTCCTCGTCAATATCCACTGCGATTTTTGGGCTTCAACCCTTAACGTATAAAATCAACCCTTCTCTACCACGAATATGACTTTGTCAAAAAATAATATTTTAAGAATTTTCGAGTGTTAATGTAGTCTCTTATTTTTGGGCTCCTCGAAAATATCCACTCTGATTTTTGGGCTTC
>NC_046666.1:52424632-52425767 GCF_010883055.1 Belonocnema kinseyi
TATGACTTTGTCAAAAAATAATATTTTAAGAATTTTCGAGTGTTAATGTAGTCTCTTATTTTTGGGCTCCTCGAAAATATCCACTCTGATTTTTGGGCTTCAACCCTTAACTTATAAAATCAACCCTTCTCTACCACGTATGTACGACTTTGTCAAAAAATAATAATTTTGAAAATTTTCTAGTGTTCATGTATTCTCTGATTTTTGGGCTCGTCGAAGATACCCACTCTGATTTTTGGGCTTCAACCCTTATCGTAAAAATTCAACCCTTCTCTAGCATCTATATATGAATTGGTAAAAAAATTATATTTTTGAGAATTTTTTAGTGTTAATGTACACTCTGATTTTTGAACTCCTCGAAAATTCCCACTCTAATTGTTGGCCTTCAACCCTTAACGTATAAAATCAACCCTTCTCTACCACATCCATATGATTTGTCAAAAATTAATATTTTTGAGAATTTTCCAGTGTCAGTAGAGTCCCTGATTTTTGGGCTCCTCGAAAATACACAATCTGATCTTTGGGCTTCTACGCTTAACGTATAAAATCAACCCTTCTCTACCACGTATATATGACTTTGTAAAAAAATAATATTTTTGAGAATTTTCTAGTGTCAACGTAGTCTTTGATTTTGGGCTCCTCCAAAATATCCACTTTGATTTTTGGGCTTCAACCCTTAACTTATAAAATCAACCCTTCTCTACCACGTATGTCCGACTTTTTCAAAAAATAATATTTTTGAAAATTTTCTAGTGTTCATGTAGTCTTTGATTTTTGGGCTCGTCTAAGATACCCACTCTGATTTTTGGGCTTCAACCCTTATCGCAAAAATTCAACCCTTCTCTAGCATCTATATATGAATTGCTAAAAAAATTATATTTTTGAGAATTTGTTAGTATTAATGTACGCTCTGATTTTTGAGCTCCTCGAAAATACCTACTCTAATTTTTGGGCTTCAACGCGTAACGTATAAAAGCAACCCTTCTCTACCACGTATATACGAATTTGTCAAAAAATAATATTTTAAAAAATTTTTTAGTGTTAATGTAGTCTTTGATTTTTGGGCTCCTCGAAAATACCCACTCTAATTTTTGGGCTTCAACCCTTAACGTATAAAATCAACCCTTCTCTACCA
>NC_046666.1:52425867-52450850 GCF_010883055.1 Belonocnema kinseyi
CCTCGAAAATACCCACTCTAATTTTTGGGCTTCAACCCTTAACGTATAAAATCAACCCTTCTCTACCACGTATATATGACTTTGTCAAAAAATAATATTTTTAAGAATTTTCTAGTGTTAATGTAGTCTCTGATTTTTGGGCTCCTCGAAAATACCCACTCTGATTCTTGGGCTTCAACCCTTAACTTATAAAATCAACCCTTCTCTACCACGTATATACGACTTTGTCAAAAAATAATATTTTTGAAATTTTGTAGTGTTAATGTAGTCTTTGATTTTTGGGCTCCTCGAAGATACCCACTCTGATTTTTGGGTTTCAACCCTTAACGTAAAAATTCGACCCTTCTCTAGCATGTATATATGAATTGGTAAAAAAATTATATTTTTAAGAATTTTTTAGTGTTAATGTACTCTCTGATTTTTGGGCTCCTCGAAAACGTTTACTCCGATTTTTGGGCTTCAACCCTTAACGTATAAAATCAACCCTTTTTTACCAGGTATATATGACTTTGTCAAAAATTAATATTTTTGAGAATTTTCCAGTGTCAGTAGAGTCTCTGATTTTTGGGCTCCTCGAAAATACCCACTCTGATTTTTGGTCTTCAACCCTTAACATATAAAATCAACCCTTCTCTACCATGTATATATGACTTTGTCAAAAAGTAATATTTTTGAGAATTTTCTAGTGTTAATGTAGTCTCTGATTTTTGATCTCCTCGAAAATATCTACTCCGATTTTTGGGCTTCAACCCGTAACTTAGAAAATCAACCCTTCTCTATCACGTATATACGACTTTGTCAAGAAATAATATTTTTGAGAATTTTCTAGTGTCAATGTAGTCTTTGATTTTGGGCTTCTCCAAAATATCCACTTTGAATTTTGGGCTTCAACCCTTAATGTATACAATCAACCCTTCTCTACCATGTATATATGACTTTGTCAAAAAATAATATTTTTGTGAATTTTCTGGTGTTAAAGTAGTCTCTGATTTTTGGGTTCCTCGAAAATATCCTCTCCGATGTTTGGGCTTCAACCTTTAACTTATAAAATCAACCCTTCTCTACCAGGTATATATGACTTTGTCAAAAATTAATATTTTTGAGAATTTCCCAGTTTCAGTAGAGTTTATAATTATTGTGCTTCTTAAAAATACCTACTCCGATTTTTGATCCCGAACACTTGACGTTGAAAAACTGTCCCTTTTTGACAATCAAACATAATTTTGTGCAAACCAATCTTTTTCGGAATATTACAGTGTTACTATAATCTCTGATAATTTACTGGTGTTCTTTGTTTTTTCCGTATTTGATTTTTTACATAGGGGGTGGTTTTATATTTTGTAGGGGTAGTTTTTGGAAATTGGTTGTTGTTGCGTTTAAGAGCCCAAAAAAAGCCCAAAATTCTGACGTGTTCGATTTTTGTTTGCTTTCAATTTTTATACAGTGGAGGTGCTGGCTTGATTCAAGTTAGCACCTCCACTCAAAATTTGAATTTTCACAAAAAGTTAAAAAAAAATTGTTTTTTTTTAAAGTAATTTTTTCAATTGAAAATTTAATTTACTCTAATAGGAAATTTTTTAATTTCAAATGTTACTATTCCATATTCGGGTGAAAATTATTATATTTCTGATTAAAAATTCAACTATTTGGTTGAAAATTTGTATTTTTTAAAATTTGAAATTCAACAAATTCGTTAAAAATTAATATATTTGGTTGAAAACTTGTATTTTTGATGGTAGAAAATTGATGTTTTCATTTTAAAATTAAACTTCTTGTTTAAAAATGCATCTTATTAGTTTATAATACAACTATTCCAGTTCAAGATTCATAATTCTATTTGAAAATGTATGACTGGTTGAAATATCATTTTTTTTTGTTTTTGAAAATCAATTTTTTCAACTAAGAGTTGAACTATTCTACTTTTTATAAAAAAGTCATATTTTTTAGTAAAAAATTTAAGTATTTGTTTGAAAATTCATTTATTTTGAAATTTTTTTTTCTCTTGTGTAAAATGATGTTTAGAATGAACGTTATGAAATAAAATAAATGTTTGCCTTTATCAGCAAGTATCTTAAAGTATGTTTAGAATTTTTAGAACGAACGTTATGAATTTAAATAAATGTTTAAGGCAGAAAATATAAATATGTTACTTTTAGATGACCGGGAAAATTGAAAAACTTGACCGGGAAAACCGCGGAATTTGAGGTCGTCCGTCGAATCGCATTCTTGTTCAAAGCAAGCTGATAAAACGAAAAAATCATACTTGTGTCATATAAAAAAGTTAACAGTCAGTCTCAAAATTTAATTCCTTAAAGTTCGTTATTGAAGCATTTAAAATGAAACAGTTTTAATTTTACTTTCTTATATAGCCCAGAATTTAAAAATATAGCTGTTAAAAATCACTATTTTTGAACTAGCAAATAAACTTGAATAAGTTCATGTAGATAATCTGTCAAAAGTTTTAAATTAGAAAAATATTTAAATTTTAAAATTAGGAAATTCCCGAATGAAGTGGTAAAAATTTTTCAATTTCAATTCCTAAATGTATTGTGTAAACCCATGTATTTTTTTGAAATCCCATGTAATCTACGAAATCCCTTTTCATCCATGTAATCTTGTGATTTTCAATGTAATTTGGTGTAATTTCACGCAATCTTGTCTACTCTCTTGAAATTTTTTTATATATTAATAGATAATATTATTTTAACTTTTGAAATCCCTCTTAAATACTAGATGAACCTTTTTTTGCCTCAGTAGATTATTATTGCATAGTTTGTTTAAAGTTTCTTTCACCCTTGTTATTGCACAAAATTCAAATAATGTATTTTTTATATACAGCATAAAATTCTTAAAAATTATTTCATTCCTGAGGAAAAAAAAGTATTAACAAAAGTATAGAAAACCTTATTTGAAGAACTTAGGGATCTTGACAAGTCAAACTAGCGTGTTCACAGCCAATCAGCAACGCTTCATTTTAACGAAAAAAAAAATCAAAAATTAGTTCTACTTTTTAAACGATTACAAATTTAATGGTTACAAATGTAATGGTTTTTGAAATCTTTTGTTGTCCCTTGAAATATCTTGCAAAATTTCTTTTGGAAAACGTAACAATTTAGAAAAAGGAGTAAACATTTCTGAAATTCCTTAGTGGTTTAAATTAAATTAAGGTTATTCATGAAAGTTCTCTAGACAGTTTTTTAAATCTCTATAAGTTTGTAAATTCTCGAAGATTTAATCAAATGCCTTAAATCTTGTGAAATTTCTTCAAATTCCTTTTTTTTCGAGAGAATTTTGGAAAGTAAATCAAATTAAATTCAATTTTAAGGAATTTTCAACAATTTTAAGTATTCTAATGGCTTTCAGGGTATTTCAAGAAGTTTCACAAGATTTAAAGTATTTGAATAAATCTTCAAGGATTTCAAAGGTTTTCGAAATTGTTCGAGATTTAAACGGCTTCCTATAGAACTTTCATGAATAACCTTAATTTAATTAAAACATTCAAGCGATTTCAGAAATTTATATTTATTTTTCTGAATTTTTACGTTTTTAAAGGAAATTGTTCAAGATGTGGCAAGGGACATTCCGTTTTCAATGATATTTTATTTTCAAACAGAAAAATACTATAACAAATTATGCAATTAAGCCCAATGAAATTTTAATCCCGTGTAATTTTGTGTAATCTCATCCTTCATTCATTGATTTTAAATGGTACGAAAATTGGTTGAACTCATAAGATAAAGATTAAAAGATAAAACAATTTAACTAATTAATTTAAAAAATGTCTAATCAGAAAAATATATTTCTACCATTTTCAATTTCGATCAAATTTAGATTTTATCACCGAAGTTAAGGAGCGCTTGTCTTGATTATACTCGGATTTAAGCTGTTTTCACTCTCGAACTGATAATAATACTGATGATAATCATCATCGTAAACATTTTTACTTTTCCAAATTTTGTATTTTTAACGATTTTTTTTTTACTTTAGGGTTTGATTTGGGATGGGTTCCACATGCGCTAGAGGAATGAAACTTTTTGGTTGCTTTTCTCATCAAACTCTATAGTAATCATTGGAAAAATTTTTGATTTTTGAAGTTATTATATTTTCATACATTTTTATATATTTTTTTAAATCTAAGGGTGTGATTTGGGGTAGTTTACACATGCATTAGAGGGATGAAACTGTTTTAGGTGCTTTTTACATGAAATTCTACAATAATCGTTAAAAAAATTCTGACTTTTGAATTATTGTATTTTTACAGATATTTTTGAACATAAGGGGATGATTTGGGGTAGGTAGGTGCCATATGCACTATAGACAACTTTAGTTGTACATTTGTGGTGGGTTCCGCCATGAAACCGTGGATGAAACTTTTGGTGGTGATGTTGGCCTGAAATGATGCAGTTAGTCATTGAAAACATTTTGTCTTTTGCACTTATTGTATTTTTGCTAAATATTTTAAACCTAACGGGGTGATTTAGGGTAGATATCTGTGTGTCTGTCTGTGAACACGATAACTTTCGAAAAAATTAATCTATTAGATTGCCCTGTGGCATACTCGTTAAGTGTCCTAAACTAAAGGTCAAGTTCGTTAGCCAGCCATTTTGGATAAAAATTCAAAAAGTGGGCACATTTTGAATATTTTTGAGACCACTTTTTTAAAAATTCGAAAATTTTCTGTACGGTTATTTATAGTATTTAAAAAGTTGAACAATTTATCCTAATGACTTTTCTTGAAAAATCAAAAATTACCAGAGTTAGAGCATTTTCAAAATAAAAAAAAAACAAATTAAAATGAATATTTTAAGCCAAGCAACGCATGATATGAAAAAAAGCCAAGAGAAGAGAAACTTTGCTTTTTGAAAGCCCTAAAATATTATAATAACAAAATTTTCAATTTGGTCAAAAAGTTGAAAATTCCAAATTTGATCGTACAAAAAAATTTTGAAACCACATTTTTTCAATATTCAAAAATTCTATGCACGGTTGTTCATAGTACTCAGAAACTCAAAGAATTTATCCGCATGACTTTTTTCTATAAAAAGAAAATTATCAGAGTTAGAACATTTTTAAAATCCAAAAAAACAAACTGAAATGAACATTTTAAGCCAAACAACGCATGATATGAAAAAAAAGCCAAGAAAAGAAAAACTTTGCTTTTTGAAATCCCTACAGGACTACGATAACAACTTTTTCAATTTGGTCGAAAAGTTGAACATTTCAAATTTGATCGTACAAAAAATAATAAAAAATTCCATTTTTTGGTCAAATTATGCAAGATACGAAAAAAAATAAAGAAGCTCAAATTGCGCGCCCTGGGAAGAACTACAAATTTATAATGAATCACTTTTCGACATAAGTTACGAAAAAAAATGAGACAAAAATTGTTTATCTAAAAAAGGCCTATAATTTTTGATAGGACACGTAGTTTTTGCTTTAGCCGTAAAAAATATTCAAAATAAAATTATTAAATTTGTTTGAAAAAACGACACAAGGTACGAACTTAAATTACCAGACAAAAGTTGTTCGCCAAAAAAGATCTATAAATTTATTATTAATTATTTTTTGATTGGACGAGTGTAGATCTTCTTTTAATCTTAAAACATAAGATAAAAAATGCAAAAATGAACTTTTTGGAAAAAGCCCAGAAAAGACGAAAGAGGACATAGGCTCCTATATAGGACCCTGTATATGTTCCTGTATTAGACCCTATGCAGATGCGCAGTAGTTTTTATTCAATCGTAAAAAGCAACATTGAAAATAACAAATTATAACAACAAGGAAATAAGAATTAGTATGATTTAATTTTTATGCATATTATGAATTGTAAGGATATACATTTATTGAAATGATGCATGTTTCAGAGCAGCTTAAAATGATAAATACAATTTGCTTCTTATTTTGCAATTTTTTAATAAGTAATCGCAGACAGAGTTACATATAAATGTATTTTAATTGATACAAAAGTGTTATGTATAATGTAGAAAAGTTTACATGTTGGATAAAATCGAGTGCGAAGCACGAGATACGTGATGAGAATGTGTTCATAAAAGCCAAAAGAGCTTTAAGAAAAGAGAGTTCAAAATTACAAAATTACAGTTGTCGGTCCGTTCACCTTTGATCTTAAAAGGTCTGTGCCCGAATGTGGAAGAAATGCAAAGACCAAGTACGGAGTCCGATTGTCATCAGTCGCATGCCGTAGGTGCGCTCAAATTCTCTTTTAAAGAAAGAGAATTCACTATTACAAAATTACAGTAGTGGATGTTTTGAGTTTTAATTTTAAAATGTTTGCGCAAGAATGTGCGAGAATATAAAGACCGAGCGGGTAGCGCGAGGTAAATATATAATCGAGCGTGAAGTGTGAGAACCAACAGTTGCGCGACCTAGGCGTGCTCAAACTTGCGAGCGAAGCGAGCCGCACGCTAGCGTGGGATGAGAATGTACCCGCGTAGCGGGCAGATTTTTTCTGGTACTTTTGGCATGAAATTCTGAAATAATGATAGCACATATTTTAAATTTTTAAAATGGTATATTTTTTAATAATTTTTTTGATATAACTTTTTGTTGGTGCTGTTGATATGATATTCTACAACAAACATTTAAAAAAATTGACTTTTACAATTATTGTATTTTCACCAAAGTTTTACTGAATCTTTTTTACCTAAGGGGGACTGTAGGTAGGTCCCATGATAAAATTGTGAAGTATTTTAATAATTAACTGAAGGTAAAAAAATCTTGCAAGAAGAGACTAAAAATTGGGCATTTAAACTTCAACAAAATTAGAATGACATTGAACTGAATCTACAAAATCAGATAATTTCAAATTTGTAAACACTCGCACCAGACAAATTTTAAGAACATAATAATAAAAATTTCATAATTATCAAGCCTTATGATGAAAAAATTTTTAAATTGACTTAAAGATCAAATAAAAGTGTCTTGAGTTCAAATATTTCAATTTTTGAAGCTTTGATAATAGAGCACAGTACACGCCCGATATATACCATCTTTGTATGTTCCTGCTCTACACACGCATTTCATCCCAAGCATGGCTTTGATCACCTGGCTCAAACTTCAAAAATAAATGGCCCAATTCATGTATTGTGGACGATATTTTGGATGACTTCCTCAATTTCTTCTCGCCGGAAGGTAATAATGAGCTACATCCAATCGCAAAATTTGCGATAAATTGCCCAATCTGGCAACTCTGAGCGATTATCTGCGATAGCTTCCGCATGCGCCCACGTGCGAGTTCCAACGTGAACTCTATGCACTCGCCACTTAATCCCCCTGCAGTAATCCCAATATTGACGAACTTTCATTCCGTTCCGGACTTAGGGCAGCGCGCTCCGAATAAGCGCACTGCCGTAACTCAAGTACGAATAAAGTTTTGCCAACATATGGCAACTGCAACCCCGTCACATAAGAAAATACCGAGAGTGTATTGTATATTGTACTTTAGCTCAAGACTGTTAATTTCGAGAGAATGTGATATTTCATTAAAAAGTATACAATATTAGGCACACTTACCAAAAAATCGAACAAAAAATTCGATTACGAAGAGAGCATTTTCAAGTAGGATCTTCATTTTTTCTTTAATGATTTGGTAAACGTCGAAGGAGAAATCTTGAGCATATGCACTGCTATTTATACTAAACAGTATCGTCCGTTTACTTAGACTGATACGCTGCAAATCGTTCAGAATGATCAGAATGGAGAATGTACGTGTAGTGATAGTAAAAGAAAGCAGACTGTTAGAATTTAAAATATTTCATATAGACATTGCAATTGGCTTGTTTTACTAATCAAATATCCGGGTTTGCGGAAAACATTTTCCTAGGTGTCGAATTTTATAATTCACTGGAACCTTGATGTATCGTCTATCTTGGATATGGCCTAGAATTAAATAGCCTCGGGGATACAAAAAAGGATTTTCTACCTTGACACCTGAATTTAATTTTTGTGATGATTGCATTATGAAAGAGTGACGAAAAATTTTGCCGTGTATAAAAATGTTATAAAAATTAAGACTCCTTCTTTGAATATTTGCGAAATATTACAATAATAAATACAAGAAAGAATCGCATCAAGTCCTGGACTGGCTAGGAAATTTTAATATAGCAAAAACAATTTGGAGACTTCAAAATGTCTAAGAAGGTCAAGGAAAATATAAAAGGTTTTAAAGCTTGTAAAAAAAGTAGTACTGATAAGCTGAAACACCATATTTGTAGTCTTATATTTACGTCAGAAGGTCACATACTTAACACACGAGAAACGTATTCTTCACTTATACCTAATTCACACAAACCTAATTATTCAACCCAACTTGACACTACCAAATATAAAACGAAACTCCCTGATGCAAAATATCGCACTCTAGGTATATCGGTCGAAATGGTCCAATTCTTTCCGCTTCACAGTGGGTGAAATGAAAAAACGATATTCAAAATGACCTGTAGGTCACAATTCTTCATAGAATTTCAATTTTTTATTGAAAAAGTACAGCATTAAATTCTCAAGAAATCTGCCGAGGGTGATTTTGAACTTTTTCTTCAATTTTTAAAGAGCTGCAAATAGCGAAAAAAATTTTCATTAAAAACTTTTGTTTTTAAATTTTCTGAAATTTTTTCTCAGTGCCATCAGGCCTCAGGTTTGATGCATAAGGGCCGGTGGGAGAAAAAAAATTGTCGACACGTCTGGTTATTTATTATAAACAAATATTTGAAACAAATAGCCCATTTAGAGCAATGAGGGGACATGTGATCATAACAATGTGGTATCTGATATAATTTATTAAATTTATTAACAATTATTATAAACCAATGCATGATTTGAACAGTTTTAGGAAGAAACGAACCGAATTTTCTTCTGATTGTCTTCAAGTCTGATTGCCTGCGATGCTAATTAATTTATTTTCGTAACCTGATATAATTCTTTAACTTCGTCAACGAATAATAAAATATAAATCAACATATCCATGATTTCCTACGACTTTACAGGATTATCAGGGATTTTTAAGGTTTCAAGCGACTTCAAGAATTCTCGCAGTTTTTAAAAGGTTCTAAAAACATTTTTTAAATAGTCGATACTTCTTGTGAACTATTTTTATCAAATACTGAAACTCAAACATTATTTTCGTTTTGAGTCTAGTATTGAATGCTTAACCACAAAAGTAAAAATAACTAACCTACTTTTGAATCTTCTAAAAATAAAATTTAAATAAAATTGAATAGAAAAATTAGACATCTGTGAATATCACCTTAAATATTCGCAGATACTTCTGATGGTCATAGAAATTACCTTAAAATTGACTTTAACTTTGATCAATTGTTAATTAACTATAAAAATATTAAAAATTGATTAAATCGGTTCTTCAGAACCGAAATTAAAATTTTTGACGAACTCTTATCTGAAAGGTATCAAGGAGTTGTTTTTGAACGTGAAGGGCTAGCGCCTAAAAGTCGGTGTTGGTACTTTTGAGGAGCCCAAAAATCAAAAATTCTATTTACGCTGTAAAATTCTCAGAAAAGTCATTTTTTGATAAAGTTAAATCTTGCCTGGTATCAAGCAATTCTTTTCAAACGTTAAGGGTTGGAGCTCAAATTCGGGTTTAAAATTTCCGAGGAACACAAAAATCAGACACTCTATTAATACTCTGAAATTTTTAAAAAGATCATTTTTTGACAAATTCTTATCTGCGTGGTATTAAGGGGTAGTTTTTCACCTCGAAGGCTAAAGCCCAAAAAATCGTTGTTGTAATTTTTCAACAGCCCGAAAGTCAGAGACTCTTTTTACACTGTAAAATTCTAAAAAAATTTGTTTTGACAAAATCAAATTTTCTTCGTATGAAGGGGTTGTTTCTTAATGTTTGGGCTCCTCAAAAATACCAACACCAATTTTTAGGCTCTATCCTTAACGTTGAAATAATATACCATAATATACCAAAATAAAAATACCACACTGATAAGACTTTGTCAAAGGATAATCTCTTCTAGAATTTTACAGTATAAATGGAGTCTCTGACTTAGGGCCCCTCAAAAATTCCAACACCGATTTTTGGTCTCCAATCCTTAACGTTAAAAAACAACCCCTTGATACCGAAAAGGAATAAGTTAAAAAAAATCGAATTTAGAATTTTACAGAGTAAATAAAGTTTTTGATCTTTGGACTTCTCAATGATACCAACACAGTTTTTGGGTTTTAACCCTTAAGTTAAAAAACAAACCCTCTGTAAACCGTTCGTATGACTGGCGGAATACTGTTTTCTTAGAATTTTAAGAATAATTTAAAAATTTTCAAGTATAGATTCAAGAGCCCAAAACAAACCCAAAATTTGGTTGCACTTTGTTTTTTTCTCATATTTTATTTTTGACAAGGGGTTGGTTTCATTGTATAAAGAGGGTGGTTTTTGGAATTTTTTTGTTAATTCGAGAGCCCCAAAATAATCCCCAAATGCTGGTGTACTTCGTTTTTTCCGAGCTTGAGTTTTTATATAAGGTGTAGTGTCATTGTTAGTAGGGATCGTTTTTGGAAATAGGTCGCTGGTGCGGTCAAAAGCCCAAAAATAGCCCAATAAGCCCGAAATTCAGATTCAACAACAAAAATTTGTGAATTTCGATTGTGGAGGTGCTAGCTTGATGGATCTAATAGAATTACTTTGCAGAATAATATTCTCATCATGTGGGAGGTGATTATAACGAAGTATTAAAAGTAAAAAAAATAATCAGCTAGTAAAAAAACGACTGCTATTTTTTCTGGAAAACCTTTATCCAGCAAAACAAAATAAAAATCGCCTCAAGCTAATGACAAAATAAAAAATTGTCAAGAAAACCCGTTACGTATTTTTTCAATGGACACTAGGTGCAATTTTTTTATTATTATTTTTTATTTTCTTTATTTTTTATTTTTGATTAGTTTATGTTTTATGTGTTTATGTATTTTATGTTCTGGATCAAAATTTCTGCATGACCGACTTTGAGACCGTTCTGTAGCTGCAGTGGTTCATGTCCGTGCTAAGCTTCTAGAACGTTCTCCGAGGGTCCTGATGACGTAACAGAATAATATTACGCAATTTTCAGATTTCTTATAGATAATACGTTAATTTTATTAAAAATTCCTATTTTTATTTATTAAATGCGCAAACGATGCAGGTGAAATTTGATACAGAGGGCTATGTGTGATATTCTGTTTTGTCTACGAATTCAATTTATTGCCAATTATAATTTTTTGAATGTGACTCAAACCAGCAATGTTTTCTCACTATCTGTTAATTTTAATAAAAAATCTCTCACTGTACAGAATAGGTGGTTTCATGCTCTTTACAATGATGCTAAACATTTTCTGAAAATAAATATTTGCCTTTAAAAAATAAGCTCAAAGCACATCTTTCTTAATACACATAATATGATTTTTTTAGACTTTTTGCAAATAAATACATATACAAATGTGCCAATTTTTTATAAGATACTTGCAATTTTTTAGGACGATGGAAGCTTTTTGTTGAAAAGTCGCAAAATAAATAAAAAATTTACTTAAACTTATCCTAAAATCACGTTCATGAAAATTCCTTGAACACTTGAAAATTCACCAAAATTGTTTTATAATTTTTTGGCATTATCAGGGCTGCCACAATTTAATTGATTATATTAATAATTAATTTAATTTAATTTAATTAACAACAATTTAATTTAATATATTAATATTTATTTGTACTAGTACTATTTTAACTCATGATTAGACTTTGCTTTCTAATAAACGGAAGCAAAATATATTTCCGTCAATTTCAACAATGACTTCCGAACTGCTCCCATAGTTATTGCGGGTTTGAATTACTATTAGTTAAAAATATAAGCTTAGAAAATGTATCGACTAAATCCTTTATCCTTTAAAAGCAAAAGTTAGGTTGTGTTTTTCTGACAATACCTTATTTAATTTTTCTTGTTTTTTTTTCACGAAAAAAATATCTAAAAGCAGTAAGAAAATTGCGCAAAGAATTTGAAGAAAAACCAGAAGTGATGAATAAAACCCAGAAAACAGCCGTTTTCTAATTCCGATCGTAAAGTATTTTTGAATTTAAACACAGTAGTTGTATTAAAATTTTGTTCAGCTTTTGATAAAATGAATGACAGTTTGCGTGACTTCTAAAATTTAGTCTGAAAATGGTGACCTTGGTATTCATCCCCAAATTTAGCACTGTGATTTCACCTAATTTTGTCAAAGCAATCCCATCAAATTTGTGTGTAATGAAATCGAAATTTTTGAGTTAATAAGTGTTCCTATAGACATAAAAGGCTTCTTTTGTGTGAACATTAGTCACTTTTGGTCACTTTCTTTGTTATAAACTTTCTGTGTGCTCTTTGGTAAATTTTGAAAATTTGTTAAATTCCAGAACTTCTTTAATTGGTGTTGTTTACAAATTAGTAACATCTAAATAAGTTAAATTAATTATAATAGATAATTCTACAAAATAAAAAAAGCTTTCATTACTCACGGTAGCATATTCTTGTTTTGAATAGATTAATTTGCTTACTGTAAAACTAACAATAAATTGTATTTTTAAAAATTGTCGACTTGAATAGAAAAAGGAGAAGTTTTTCTAGAAGAGGCAAGAAAGGGTAATTTCAAATGAATGTGAACTCAACGCAATGAGGGCACCTTTCGAATTGTTTAACAAAATTAAAGACTCCGGCGAAAATTTAGTGTTTCTGTTCAACGACCTTAAGATTACGCAATCAATAAGCATGACTAATGTTTAGTTAACTATGATTTCATTCAGGAACATGTACTCTCAATTTTATGCTAACAAATAACATATCCATGTAGGAAACATTAAATTGGGAAATAAAAGCTTGATATAGCTTTTTATTAATGTGTAAACTTTACATCTATTAGGAATCCTGTTTCCGGAAATACCACCACCTCATAGTCTTAGCCCATATAAGTTACTATAAATTTTTTGCTGTCAGGACTGAAATTTTTTGGATTACCTTAAAAGGAAAATAATAGTTTGAGATTTTAAAAAGATAAAAAATAAAACTTTAAAAGCTTTCACAACATTTTTAAATCCAAATTGTACCACTTGAGCTAATTATTAATTTAAATAAAAGAATTTACAAACTAGTTTTTTTCAACTAAAAAAGATACATTTTAAACCAAAAAATCGTATGGTTATATTTTCAGTTAAAAACAATTGATTTTCAACCAAAAATAAAAATAAATTTTCAACATACTACTTAAAATTTCAGCTATAGAAATGAAATTTTAATTAATAAAAATAATTTTCAACAAAAAATTGAATACATAAGTGTTTAGTTAAAACAAGTTAATTTTCTATCAAAGACTAAAGAATTCTAATTAAAGTAATTAAATTTTTAACTAAAAAGATCCAATTTAAATAAAAAATGAAATAGTTATATTTCCAAAACAAAAAAATGAATGGTCAAATATGTAAATTAATTTTATAATACAAATAAAATGAATTTCTTACAAAATATATAAATTTTCCTTCAAAAAAGGTAAATTTCTAACCGAAAATACAATAGCTACATTTTCAGTTAAAAAAATAATACATTTTCAACTGAATAAAGAAAATTTTGTTTAACCTATTTGTTTAATTTTTAAGTGCAAAGAGAATATTAAAATTTTGAGTGAATTAATTTGCAGTAAGACAAAAACAAATTTCAGCAAAGCAGTTAATTTTCAACGAAAGTGATGAATCACCGACAAAAAATAAATTTGAACTTAGTTCATTTATCAACCAAGTATGTAATTGTATATTTAACCAGACAGAAGATTTTAATTTGACCAAAAAGGACGAAGTTTTAACAACTTCGTTAAATTTTTCTAATAAAACGATCAATTTTTACCAGAAAATAAAATAGCTAATGTTTGAATTAAAAAAATTTATTTTCAACCGAAAAACAAACAGTTTTTAAGAAAGTATTTTAACTTCTGACTATTAAACAAAAACGATTTAAATGTTAAATCGAAGACTCTTGAATTCAACAAAAGAGGCGCATTTTCACCAAAATAGTTCAAGTTTTCAGTGCAAAGATTTTTTAGTCAAAAAAGAAAAAAAGTGTCAACCACAGTGTGGACTTTTCAAGGTATGTCAAGCTGACGTAACGAGTTACAGACCAGTAGATAAATAGAACCTCAAGAAATCAAGGAGATCATGAAGTGAACATTTCTTCGATCGTTTTTGTATATTCAAATCTACGAGAGAAAACAAAGTTTTCAACTAATTTTCTCGGTCTTACGATCAATTTTAGATACAAAGTAATCAAAGAGAAATCGAGTTTAAATTCCCTTTTTATTGACGTTTGGGCCTCATCTGTGGGCCTTCATCAGAGCAGAATCTGTTATAAGAGTATAATTAATCATTAAACATAAAATATGAAAAATAAATTAATTACATACAAAAGAATAAAGGAGAAGTAATAACAAATTTTTACCTTGGAGGTAATTTGCGGAGTCCATCATATTATAGTTCAAAGAGAATGTTAACATTTAAAAATTCGTGGTAAGTCGGTCCATTGTTTACAGCAAAAGTATTGGGAAACTGTCTCTTTTATTACTTTGTATCTAAAATTGATCGTTAGACCGAGAAAATTAGTGGAAAACTTTGTTTTCTCTCGTAGTTTTGATTATACAAAAACGATCGATGAAAGGTTCACTTAATGATCTCCTTGATTTCTTGAGGTTCTACTTATCTGCTGGTCTATAACTTTCTGTAAACCATGGAATTTTTAAGCTACATTTTTCAAAGGTATGGCCAATCTATTCGTCTAGATATTGGAAACTGGATTAATACCCAAAGGAGGTTAGTCCATTTAAAGGAACAACGTACCTTTTTAATAAGGTGTAGCAAAAATTCTCTGATTCCAGCACATATACAAAATTCTACAAACAATTATAATCTAAATAATTCACATTATAAAACCTTTGTTAAAGTGCAAAATGTCAAATTTACTTTTCAAAAGAAAATTCCTAATTGTGAAATTACTAATATAATCGACAACATTAAAGAATTAGGCAACTTTCAATAACATGAACGTGCTTTGCAAAAGTTCAAATTTCAACAAAGGGAAGTTTACATAAAAAAATTTAATTTGTTAAATGATAGATTTTTAGAAGAAAAAAATAGGTGCAGAGACTTAAAAGTTAATAAATGTTTTAGAAATTTATCAAATGTGATAATTCCAGATGAAACAGCTGAAACCTTAGCATTGGGCAAAACATTTGTGATTTCTTATAACTCTAATAATATATCTACCAACAATATCATTGCTAATATAGAAGATTGTATAAAAAACATTGAAGATGATAATAAAAAATCAAATTTTCGAAAAATAGTTACAGATTTAATCTCAAATCATAAAAAAATCAATAAGTTCAAAAACTCCAATCAAATTTCAGATATTGCTACAAAATTCCAGAATGACCACAAAGGTGTTATCTTTGTCTAAGCAGGCAATGGTAATATCTTACTGGCTGCAAATTAAGAAGATTACAAATCAACTATTAAAAACCTTTTACAGAATAATGTTTTGTATAAAAAAGTGAATACTAGTTTAGTTCCATACATAGAAGAAAGATGTAATGATATCATTTCTAGATGGGGAAAAAACATACATAAATGAAAATTTAGTTTATAAATTAAAAAACAATGGTTGTGTGACTGCAAAAGCATATGTTCTCCCCAAAGTTCACAAACCAGATTTAAAATGGAGATTAATTGTCTCTATTATTGATTCTCCAACTTGCAAATTAGCAAAATATTTATCTAATCTCCTACGGCCTGTATCTGGAAAAACAGATTCATTTTTAAGAGATAGTTGAAGTTTTAAAGAAAAAATTAAAAAATGTAATGTTCCTAATTCACATTCACTTGTTTCACTAGATATAGTATCGATGTTTGATAATACTCCTTTGGAGTTTAGTTTTTGACGTTATAGAAGAAAAATGACAGGTATATAAAAATTTAAGTAAAATTTCAAACTCAGAGATTTTAATTGCTGTAAAAACAGTTTTTAATAATACGGTTTTTAAATTTAATCTAAAATTTTATAAACAAGTTTCTGGTTGTCTGATGGGTTCATCCTTATCATCTATTGCATCTAATCTTGTTTTAGAAGATGTTGAAAATAGAGCCTTATCCAAATTAAGCTTTAAACCACTCACTTTTAAGCGCTATGTAGATGATATTTTCACTATTGTCCCTAAAGATAAAATCCAAGAACTAGTCAATATATTCAATAGTATAGAAGAATCTCTACATTTTACCGTGGAAATTGAGAAAAATAATACTCTTAATTTTTTAGATTTGTCCATTACCAAAATGGAAAATGGAAATTTAAGTATTAATTGGTTTAAAAAACCATGATGGTCAGGCCGATATTTCAATTACACTTCTCATCATGAATTTAGCCAGAAAATTGGATTAGTTAAAGGCTTAATTGATAGATGTATCAAATTAAATTACATAAAATTTAGAAAAGAAAACTTAGACCAAATATATAAAAGACTCCGAAAAAATGGATAATATCTCTAATGTTGTCTATTTAATAAAATGTAAAGGATGCAATAAGGTTTATATAAGTGAAACTGGTCGTGGGTTAAAAACTAGAATAGCCGAACATAAAAGAGATGGTAGAATTGGCAACTTAAACACAGGTCTATCACAACAGTTTTGGAATTTTGATCATTATTTTGATTTCGATTTTAAAAATATTAAAATTCTTGCTAAGGAAAATAACTCTTATAAAAAAAAATTCTGGAATAAATTTTCATAAATAAATACATAAAAGTATCTATTAATTTAAAAACAAAAATTCTTAACGGGAATCAATATTATAATAGCATCATCGATTAATTTGAATTGCCAATGTATCTGGCGCGCTTTTCATTTGGAATTGATTTTGTCCATTTTGTCCATCTATAACTATAACTTTCTTTGCTCTTATATTCATTCACTTTTTGTTTACTTCACACCAATTTTTTAGCTGTTTTACAGCATTTTTAATTACTAACATGTGAACTCTTTTGAGAATTTTGGGAAATTGTTTTGATTTCTACAGTTTCCCGATACTTTTACTGTACACAATGGACCGACTTACCACGAATTTTTAAATGTTGGCGTTCTCTTTGAACTATAAGATGATTGACTCCGAAAATTACTTCCAATGTAAAAATTTGTTTATACTTCTCCTTAATTTTTTTGTATGCATTTATTTACTTTTTATTTTTTATGTTTAATGATTAATTATGCTCTTATAGCAGATGTTTGTTCTGATGAAGGCCTACAGATGAGGCCGAAACGTCAAGAAAAAGGGAATGTAAACTCGATTTCTCTTTTATTACTTTGTATCTAAAATTGATCGTAAGACCGCGAAAATTAGTGGAAAATTTTGTTTTCTCTCGTAGTTTGGAGTAACGAGTTACGTAGCGTACGTTGACGTAAGCGAGTTCTGTCATATCAAATAATTAAGTACTCATTTAATGCTTATTGAATTCCCCATTGCTAAATTTAATGCTCCATTTTTCTTTAACCGGGGGTTACGTTAGCTTAATGTTAAGCTGACGGAACCCCATGTGAAATAAACGTTGAATCAAGTTCTATCCTATCACATCATTGAAGGCTCATTTAGTGGTCTCCAAAACCACAAAAATTATTTTCCAAAAGCCACCCCTAATACTGAAAAACCACCGTTAATATAAATTATGCACAAATTGTAAATCTGACCATACCATAATTTAGGGCTCAATACAAATCATTCACAAATTGTAAATCTGTCCATACTACATTTGAAAGCTCATTGAAGGTTAATTTTATGCCTTTTAAACAATTATAATCATCTGCTTTTGAAATAAATAGGGATTATGCTGACTGAACATTAAGGCGATACGCGAAAAGAAGGCCAGTATTGACATTTAACTTTTTTAATACCTCATACTGTCTAAATTTCAATTATTGAGATCAATATTTTTTAGCGAAAATCCTTACAGATTTTAATTACATCTGCGTTTCTTACTGGTTCGAATTTAGAGAATAATTCAGGACTCACTGAGTATTAAAAACCAGGTGTTACGCTGGCTTAATGATAAGCTGACGTAACCCCCGGTTTGAAAGAAATAGTGAAGTATTAAATTTGGTTGTGGGGCACTAAATGAGAATTGAATGAGCCCTTAATTAATAATTATAGTATGACCAGATTTACAATTCGTGCATAATTCATATTAAAGGTGGTTTTTCAGTATTAGGGGTGGCTTTTGGAAAATAATTTTTCGTGGTTTTAGAGAGCATTAAATGAGCCTTTATTTATGTGATAGCATAGAACTCAATTCAACGTTTATTTCACATGAGGTTCCGTCAGCTTAACGTTAAGCTAGCGTAACCCCCGGTTTTTTCGAAAAATAGTGGAGCATTAAATTTGGCAATAGGGCATTAAATGAGCATTAAATGAGCCCTTAATTATGTGGTATGACAGAACTCGATTTAACATTTATTTCACATGGGGTTTCGCCAGGTTAACGTTAAGATAGCGTAACCCCTGGCTTTTTAAAAAATATTGCAGCATTAAATTTGACAGTAGGAGATTAAATTAGCATTAAATGAGCCCTTAATTATGAGACAGGTTTGAACTCGATTCGAGGATGCGGTTACGTCAACTTAACATAACGGAATTTTCAAGACAAGACGAATTTTCTACAAGACAGTTGAATTTATAACCTGAAAGTGTGGCTGGTAAACTGTCCAATTAGTTTTTAGGTACACCAACAATTTTAGGGGCTATACTTAAATTATGTCACGGATTGAAGGTCTAAGACCCCCCTGTAAGAAACCGTAACAAAATATTCCCCCTCCTCTATTACTTTTCGTAATTTTTATTTTCCAGAAATGTTTTGCTAGTTATTGCTATTAGAATTGGGCAGGGTGTCCGAGAAATTCGTTTTGAAAATTCCCTGAATTTTCATTGACTAATTTTTATTTTCCTTGATTATTAATATTCAAATAAAACAGTGTTTCAGAGAGAAATTAATTTTTTTTTAAGTTCATCCGTTCATTTTAGACAAAAAAAAATTTTTTCTATAAAAAATGGCTTTCTAACAAAATACTTTAATTTTCTGCAAAATAATTCAATTTTAATCAATATAATTGAATTTTTAACCTAATAGAGATCAAATTTGTATTAAAACAGATGAATTTTTAATAAAAAACGACAACTTTTTTTTAAGTTAAACATTCTTCCAGAAAATATTTCAGTTCATTTTTCAACACGAAAATATAAATTTTAAACAAACAGTAAATTTTCTACGAAATTATTGAATTTTCAACGAAACATTTGAATTTTCAAACAAAAAGTATGATGATTTAACAGAATATTTTAATTTTTAACCTAACAGTTGCAATGTTATCTAAGAGAGATTAATTTCTCCTAAAGCAGATGATTTTCTAATTTAAAAAATCGAATTTTCAACAAAATAGTGGAGTTTTAATGCAGAAAAGATTTCAGTTCTTTTTTGAACACAATAGTATATTGCGCAACAAGGGGTCCCGAATTGCGCATACACTTTTTCATAACAGATGTATCGAAAATTTGACTTAAGATGATTGAAACTTCTTTGCGTCTCATCAAAGATGTTATTCTTTGTAAATAGGTAGACAGTGCCAGATATATGTTAGAATGAGACGATTTCCGAAGGTAGGCTGCAGACAACTGCAGGCAAAGAAGAATGTATATGCTTTCGATACCGGTTACGGTGTAAATTTTATTTCGCAGTCGCCTTTTCTACTTTCTAGTCTAGGGTTGAAAACGCAACTTTCGATCGGCTACGGGGGCATCGAAAGTCGAATTTTCGATACATGTGTTATGAAAGAATATACAAATATAAAAAAACAGTACATTTTCTGCGAAGTAGTTCAATTTTAAAAAAAAACACCAGAAGTTTAAACAAAAAAGCATGACTTTTTAACCAGATTTTAAAATTTTCTATCAAACAGTTGCATTTTTTTCCTAGAAAAATGAAAATTCTACTAAAACAGGTAAATTTTTAAATTGTAAAGACAAATGAAAGAAAAAGAGTTGAATTTTCATCCAACACGATTTCAATTGACTTTTCCAAAACAAAAATACGAATTCTAAACAAAAAATAAGTTGTCTAGGAAATAGTTGAATTTTCAACCAAACTGTTGCATATTTTGACAAAAATAGATAAACTTTAAAATAAAAACACGTATTTTTAACAACAATAAAGAAAACTTGTCATGCAAAAAAATATTTCAGTTCAGTTATCAGCAACAAAATATGGATTTTAAACAAAAGGTGAATGATTTATAAAAAAGAGTTGAATTTTTAAACCCAAAAGACGAATTTTCAGCCAAACAGTTGTATTTGCAACCAAAAATAATATCTTTTTAAGAAAATAAAAAAATTTTAAACCAATTAATAAAATTTATAACTAGGATAATCTTTACTAGAAAGTTTTTGTAGCCATCGTAACAAATCCTAACAAAATGTCTCCCCCCTTCCCCATCCCATGCTTTTAAGTAATTTAAGTACGGTCTCTTATGGCTACTGCTATATTTATTTACGGTCACTTGGGTATAGTCCAGAAATTCCTGGTGGAACCTTCGCTCCTAAAACTTCTCCGCCTTCTGTTTTATGTGCCACAAAATATTTTATGTTATCTTTATAAACAGCCAGGGTTATAAAGTTTTTATGTGATTGTTTAGATTCGAGAGTTGGAATACCAGTATTTGGCGTTCCTAAGAAATTACAGCTGATCGGTGTAGTATGCCCGTAGAGTGTGTCAGCAACGACCTTGATCGTCCTTTCTTTTACATTAGGTGTCCTTGGCTTATACTGGATACCAAATATAACCTTATTTCAGTCAGAGTCGCTCGATTTTTGCTTTGATGAACCTGTTCCGTACATTGGCGTAGAAATTACTCCTGTACAAGAAAAAATAATATTGTAAATTAAAAAAGACTACATTCAATCTTGAAATTTAATACGTAAACGTTCTATATTAAAGCACTGAAAATCCAACAGTTTCGTTTTTATTTAAAATTAAAGAAATATAAATTAACTTAAATTTACATTTAAAATCCTATTTAGCGTCCAATAATGAAATTAATGTGCAGAATTCCTGCAAATAAAAGCAAGAATCCAACGAACAAATTTGCACATCACCATCAAATCTTCGCATTGAAATTTTAAGTGATAACCATTTTTTTTCTGAAAAAGAAAAGGAAAATGATCCCTTTTGGAGAAAAAGAAAAAAGGAGAAAAAATGAGAAGAAAACCAACCAAATCCCCTTTCTTCTCTTTTTATTTCTTTCGTCTTTTCAATTTGTATTATTATCAAATCACAATAAAAATAATCACCAACGTTTCAGCACCCATACAGAACCTTTCTCAAGGAAAGAAAAATACCCGAGCAGGCAGGAACAGCAACAAACCACGATGCTCTCCTCCTGACACCCAGAAATCAAATGAGTTTCGAATTTAAAACCTATAAATTAATAAATTAATTCTTTTGTTTTTTAATGTAAAAAATTTCCATAAATTCTCTCTTTCTCTCATTACATTAATTAAGTATTTTTTTAATTAAGTAACTTTAATTTAGGTAATGCGAGAAAGAGAGAGTTTATTGAAATGTTTTAAATTACAAAAAAAAAAAAATTTATGAATTTAAAGACTGATTGGGACAGATTAATGAAGTGTTATTGTAGTATGAATAATTGTATTTAGCACTGAGTTTTCATCAGTTTTCGTTTTCTTTTGCTTTCTCTATTTCTGATTTGCTTATAATTGATTTTTCAGGTATTTTTGTGTTTGGGTGTAATTTCGAACCTCATTTGATTTTTAGGTGTCAAGGAGAGAGCATCGTAGTTTCTTGCTGTTCCTGCCTACTCAGGTATTTTTTCGTTGTTTTTTTTTCAATTTTTTTTATTTAATGTTTTGGCCTTGATAAGGGTGCTGTATAAGTGCTTAAACGTTGGAGATTATTTTTAGAAAATACTTTTTATTGTGATTTTATAAAAATGAAACTATAAAAGATCAAATAAATAAACAAGAGAAAGAAGGGGATTTGGTTGGTTACCTTTTCATTTTTCTTATTTTGTTCCAAAAGAGATAATTTTTTATTTTCTCTTTCAGGAAAACATTTTTATATTTTTCAAATTTCAGTGAGAACATTTTATGGTGGTTGTCCAAATTTGGTCGTTGGATTCTTGGGCATATTTCCAGGAATTCTGCAACTGAATTTATTTTTACTTTTTTTAAATAAGGTAAATGTCCCATTTTGGGCGAGTGACCCAGTTTGTGGGAATGCTCACATATTGTAGGTAAATACGTTGTAATCTTAAAGTTTATGACAATAGTAATAGTTCATTCACATTCTAAAATTGATTAAAGATATTTTTGATATAGGTTTTATAGTTATTTTATTACGTATTCGTGTTCTTTAAACGTCATATAGATACGCATGTAGCCATCTGTGGCCGATCGAGCATAAAATTACTCTTGGCTTGTTAGTTCGGGAGTTGACAGTCTGCGTAGTTACTTGTTTCAACAGTGCTCCAAAATTTTTGTGGCGCGAATGTTTGATTGAAAAGTAAGTATTAATTATAATTTTTTCGAATGTGTTCTTCAATATAACTGAAAGCTAATGAATAATTCGAATCTTTCCTTCCGCCTTCATACGGGCGGAAAAAACGGTTGGAGGAATTGTGCGAATGTTTGCATACAACAAGGTTGCATAAAAATTAGGAGTTTTTTAAAAATAATAAACAGCACACTATTTAAATTCTGAAAGCTTTCTCCTGTTATGACGTCTGTTTTTTTATGTATTTGTATTGTATAATTGATAAAAATGCGCGGGAAACGATTGCAACAACAACGTGATAGTCAATTTAAAAATGCAAATGATAAAAATATTCTTTTCTTTTTAATCACGTGATTTATTATGCTGAAAAATTGTTATGTTTAAATTTTGAAATTCCTAATGACAAATTAAATTAGGAGTCAGTTCTTATCAATGACGATATCCCGACACTGTAGGAAATATAACATCTCGTCACTCGCCCAAATTGGGACATTTGATTCGCACAAACTGGATCAGAGGAAAAATTCATTCGCCAAAATAGGTTCATTGGAAAAGCATGAAATATTCTTTATTATTCAGTAAAAATTGTTTGTTTGTATCGATATGCAGACAAAGTATTGATAAAAAATGTTCAAACTATGCGGTATTAGGAACTTTCATCGATTTATAAGATTTAAAATACTTTTATAAGCAAAGTATGCCAAACAAGTCCTTATATTCGCCCAAGTTGGGACATTTACCTTAGTCAACAATTTAAAAATGTAGCTTTTAAAAGCACTCATTTTAAAATAGCAATTAACCCTTAACTGGCACTATGGGCCAAAATTAAACCAAAAAAATTTTCAGCTCAAAATAAGCGTACTAAATTCGATAAAATGGACCATGTAGCAACATCTACCAGTAGCTGAGATCACTAACTGAAGATACAGCAGGTGATCATAGAGCGGCAAGCATATCAGTGTCCGTTGGGCAGTCCCTCAAAGTAGACTCCAAAAATTGTGGGGGTATTAATTACCCCGAGTGCCATCAGTGAACAAAAAAAGTATTTTTGTTTCAAAAAAATTTTGCTAGTTATTTTCTATCAATTTCCAATGTAAGTTTATTATCCGAAGTGAAATAAATTTGCCGCTTATGGCGGTGCCATAAAAAAAACCGCTTATGGCGGTGCTATAAGCACCGCGCATGTATCTGCAGCGACTCTTCAGGCCAAGATTGGAACTGCTAGGTTAAAGAACTTTTGTTTATGGTTTTTTACTCGTTTCTTTCATTTGTAACAATTTTGGTGCATTTAGACAGAAATAAATTAATTTGTATATTGAAAAATATGATGTTTAATGTTACCAAAAAATCGAGGTATCATTTTGCAAAATAATTACCTTTTTTGGAAGCATCAATATCACAGTATTTTTTGTCTTAGAGTATAGTATCTTAAGTATGTATCCATACATTTTCAGCTAAAAATATTAAAAATTACGCGACTTATGATTTTTTAAGTGAAAAAACGGACTTTTCCCGGATTTTTTTTTGTTCAAATCTTTTGTTACTATTTTAATTTAAATAAATAGCTACAAGCCTGATTTAAATTTGAAAAATATATCCTAAACTGCGTTAGATCATTTTTGTGTGCAAAAATTAACCGATTAAGCGAACTTGCCTCAAATGAAGTTCAATCGGGATTATATGAGTCGTCACGTTCGAATAGATCATAACGTAGTCACATCCATCTGTTCATTCTGATCACAGTTTTTAAAGCTACATTTCAAAAGAGAGTACTTTTGGCGCTTACCCACTGAGGTGGCGCCATCTACTTCCTATGTCATTTATTTGAAAGCATCAACTATCAATGCTTAGGGTTTATTCTATAGAATAAAACACGGGAGGGAAGGAATGATCTATTCGAACGTGATGACTCATATAATCCCGATTGAACTTCACTTAAAGGAAAGTTCGTTTAATCTGTTAATTATATTTCGTCGTCTCGTTCTCCTAGATCAGAACGTAGATGTTTAAAGCACAACATTGCGATTTCTCTAAAAGAACTCTTTATATTCTTTTTTAAAATGACGTGAAAAAAGAAATTAGGAACATAGGAGACTGTCGACGAACATAATACATGTCAAGTAAACGAAGTATTTCTAAAGACTTACATAACTGTCTATCTAACTCCGTAAAATAGCTTGCGCATATTTTGTCTTATCATTTATAGGTTTATTATAAAATATCGCAATCGCTGACGATTTATTTGACCAGCCAGCAGTCAGGCGTATGAGATCTACGAGGGTAGTTCAATAAGTCCTTAGAATGACCAACAGATGGCGCGCGAATCGCTCCAAATCATCTGTTTTCAGTCAGTACCACTCCCGACTAGATAT
>NC_046666.1:52450950-52453099 GCF_010883055.1 Belonocnema kinseyi
GCTCCAAGGAGATTATGTTGAAAAATAAAAAAAAATTTACCCAAAAAAAATTGTTTTTATACTTCATTCTAAGGACTTATTGAACTACCCTCGTATATTAAGCCTCTGACGATTAGCAGCCGACGTAGACGCGTGTCTTGTGCTATGAGCCTTAAACAAGGAAGTTTCTATACCGCTTTCGTCTAAAGTAACTTTTAACCAACACGCTAAAGATTGTGTGGTTGCAGCCCTAAATGGCTTTTTACATGTTAGAAACTATTCATCTACAGAATTCCTGAAATTTGACATTCGATCGATAGAAACCTGCAAGGTCGATGCTACACAAAGCGGCGATTGATCCTTAAAAAACGGAATAACAAGGCACGGTTGGGCTTTGTTAACCTTAGAAGTCTTGATACGTTGAGGTATCTTAATTTGAATCAAATCGTTTGAACAAATGATATTACTTAACAATATTTTTGACATCGTTTGAACTCTTTGGGAGGTAACTAGAGCTAATAACGTTAATAACTTTTGAGTAAGCAATCGAATGGAGATATTGTCGTTCGGGTACAGGGTCTTGAGATATTCAAGGACTGTATGAGGTTCCCAAGTGCATTCGTAGCGCGGCTTTTGTGGTTTCGCGACAGAGACGCCTTTAAAAAATCTCTTTACAAGCGGTTGACCCCCAATCTCCGCTGTCAACACGAAAGACACAGCAGATCTGTAGGAATTGAGTGTGCCATACGTGTCCTTAGTCTGAGTGGCTTCTCATATTGCTTCATAGTTCCCTTAGATAGAGAGTCTATCATCAGAGGTATTGCGGCATCTGGAACTTCTCTTCTTCGAAATACTTGCCCGACAAACTGCCGACCACCAGGATAATATTGTTGACTAGAGGATGGACTTTCCTGAAAGGACAAGTCAATAAGTCTATCTGGGGACCAAATTGAAGAGGTTTATCGATTAGCAATTCTAGGAACAAAGGATACCAAGCTTGGGTAGGCCAGAAAGGAACAACTAAAACACCCTCAGCTTGATCCGCAATGATTTTTCTTAAAACTTTTAAAATCAAAGAAAATCGGGGAAAGGCATAAAAGAAAAAAGTTGACCACGATACAGTGAACGCATCAACTGCCATTGATTCAGGATCTTTGAACCAGGACTTTTTCTGAATGGAGACATATATCCCTTGATTCAATTCCCATTCTGTCTCTGGAGGCAGGCTGCGTGACTCGCTATCAGCAATTGAATTATCTTTGGACTTTATATAAGAAGCAAAGATGCATAGGTCTCTTTTCTCGCACCATTTCCAAATGAGTCTTGCTAAACTATTCAATTTCGGATATTGAACTCCCACCATGGGATTAATGTAGGAAATTGTGGTAGTGTTGTCTATGCGAAGAAGGATCTGACAAAAACAATGATTTTCTGCAAAGCACCTTAAGCCATTAAAGGCTGCCCTTAATTCTAATAAGTTAATGCACTCTTTTTGCTCTTCAGTATTCCACCAGTCATGAGTCTTTTCTGCAGGTCCGATAAAATTCTACCAGCATCGCTAAGATAGGACTTTACATTACCGTCCTTCTTCCCCCCTGAATTAAAGATAGTCGTCAAAGCCGCGCCAACTGCATAAATTGCCATTCCAATCTTTTTCTGTGCTGCTGTTTGAAAACTTTCTTTTTTCAAACCCCAATCTGACATAAGCAATTTAATTTCCGGACTTAGTTTTGGCACATGAATTGTCTTAAAATTGTCAGGTAACGGATACTTTTTTAAAATAGAGTCAAGATCTTCTTTAGAACAACCTTTTTGTAGAATTTGGGTCCACAGTGAAATAATTTTATTGTGAATTTTAAAACTCACCAAATCCTCTCTTGCCTGAGGTTCTCCCGAATTTTTCAACGTAGACTCACTGATTTGGACATCTCCTTCCTCTAGAAACTCGTGCTCTGGTGGAATTCCTGGATCTTCAGGACCCTTGCCCTTGAACTCACTCGAAGCGTCATAGTGTTCTGAAGATGAATCAGAATCTCTGTCTGAGATAGCGATCAGATCTGGCACTGTGTGAAACCGTCGTTTCTCTCGGATAACGATCAGGTTTATAATGACGAGTTGGACTTCGTTGACGATGAGAATCATATCTATCGTAGTCTCTTCGATGTTCCCG
>NC_046666.1:52453199-52458986 GCF_010883055.1 Belonocnema kinseyi
GTTACGGTTCTACCTCCCCGCTCTCCCAACTTTTTGGCGAGAATGACGTTAGAACTACAATCTCCACCATATGACGATTTGATACTTAACTTTGACATGATTTCGACTCAGAAAATAAACTTATTGTACAAAGGTGTTAGTTAGGAGTATAATCTAACCAATGAATAATACAAACTACAAAATAGCCTCGGAAAGGACTGGAACTTTTAATGACAAAAGGCATGCACACGGAAAATCTAAAGATCATGTTTCAGGCGACGAATGGAAACTGGGTGTTTGGAATGCTAGGGGATTAAATGATCTAACGGTGAAAGAATTGCGTGAAACTATGGATGTGAAGAAACTAGACATTTTATGTGTGCCTGAAACAAAGAAAAAGGGATGCGGAACCAAAGACATAAAAAACGGCGTGTTGAAAGGCGGATTTGAAATATGGTCAGGATTAGACTGTGAATCACATGGTAAACAAGGAGTAGGTCTGATTTTGAATGAAAGAGCAAAGCATCATCTCGGAGACCATGGTTTCATGTCTCCCAGACTGCTGTGGGCTAGAATGAAAGTGGGAATCAGAAGACTATTTATCATAGCATGCTACGCGCCGGTTGATAGTGATCCTAGAGAAGTAAAAGATGCCTTCTGGGACACTTTAAATGACACAAAAACATTTGCGAACATGGGGAAAGAATAATTCTACTAGGAGACATGAACGGTTGGGTGGGCATCCAAAATCAGGATACAGAAAGAGTATTAGGTAATTGTGGGGATCCGAGAACAAACTATAACGGAGATAATTTAGTTGGTCAATGCTTAGAAAGGGTTCTGTTCATTACAAATACTTGGTTTAGGTATAAAATGATCCACATGTACACCTGGTCTAAAGGAAATAGCCATGGAATAGCCATGGGATAGCCATGGTATAAAAAACAAAGATATAGAGGGCACCTGGGCAATGTTACGGGATAGCCTTGTTAGATGTACGATCGAAGTGTGTGGTACCGCAGTTGTAGGAAGAATGTCTGGTGATGCGTGGTGGAATGATGAAATTCAGGCTGCCCAAAAAGCAAAAAGAAAAGCGTACAAGAGAACTTTGAACATCGCAGGTCTTAGCAATGAAGAAAGAAATAGACGTAGAAATGATTATAGACGCGAAAACAGGATACTTAAACGATAAGTTAAAGAAAGTAAAGATACAATTAGAGCAGAAGAAGAGATAGAAATACAAAACGACTTTGAAGGAAGCAGGAAACTACTTTATAAAAAAATGAAAGGAAACAAAAGTACAGGAATTGTCAACATGCGAAATAGTAGGGGGGAAATGGTATATGATGCAGACGGAATACTAGAGACTTTCAGAGACTATTTTAGGAGACAATTCGGAGATGAAGCTATAGGACACCACAACTGCGATGTTAAACACGATGCGATGAAAACTCAATTGAGAAAGTCTGTGTTACTGAGGTTAGGGATATAATTAAGAACTTGAAAAACGGTAAGGCTGCCGGGATGGACGGTATTAACGCTGAAATTCTTAAACACTATGGCGCGTGCTTGCCACACTGTGCGAATTGATAAATTTATGTTTGGAGGTGGGAGACGTCTCAGACGATTGGAAAAAAGCGATTATCGTACCAATATACAAGAGAAAGGGAGATAAAAGCGAGTGCAATAATTACAGAGGGATTAGCTTATTAAGCACCGTAAGTAAAATATATTCGAAAATACTTATTGGCAGGGTAATGAAAATAACAGAAGCAAAGATTTGGGAAGTCCAAAGTGGGTTTATGCCAGGAAGGTCATGTACGGATCAAATATTTAGCTTAAGGCAAATAAAAAAAGTTTGAGAGTAAGAAAAAAACTTTTCTGTGCATTTGTTGACCTAGAAAAAGCTTTTGACAAGGTAGATAGAAATAAACTTTCGGAAGTCCTGAAAGAGTATGGAGTCAATGGATGGATCCTACAAGCTATAAAAACAATATATACAGGTAGCAAAGCGATTGTAAGAGTGAATGGGAAACTGAGTGACTGTTTCGATATTATTCAAGGAGTTAGACAAGGATGCGTTATGTCTTCATGGTTATTTATATTATTTATGGACAAGTGTTTAAGAATGGCTCTCTTCGACGAAGAGGGTGTGGATCTCCAAACAGTAAGGGTACGTGGGTTAGCGTTCGTAGATGATAAGGTTGTTCTGGCAGAGTCTATCGAAGACTTGCAAAGAATGTTGAATAAACTAGATGTAAGCATGAAGAGCATGGGCCTCAAAATTAATGCAAATAAAACAAAAACGATGGTGTTCGAAGGAAAGAGTGAGAAAATACTATGCAATATTTTATTAAATGATGAGAGAATTAAACAAGTTGATAAGTTCGTATACCTTACTAGGGACGGGAAGATAGATGAGGAATTAGATAGACGAATAAATAAAGGTAAGAAGGTTATTGGTAGAGCAGGTCCCTTTATCAGAAGTGAAAATATATCAAATAAAGCGAAAATGGAAATACATAATTCCATATTTGTACCGACAGTACTATACGGTAGCGAGACATGGACTTATCAAGAAAAAGATAAGAGTAAAATTAACGCAATTGACATGAGATTCATGTGCATAATATACGGGAAAACTCTGATGGACAAAGTAATTAATGATATAATTCCAAAAGAATGTGGTGAAGAAGAGACGCTAGTAGACACATTAGAAAGAAATCGGTTAAGATGTTTCGGACATGTTGAGAGAATGCCAAATGAGCGACTAACGAAACAAGTGTATCAAGGTAAAGTAAATGGCAGCGTACCCAGAGGTAGACCGCGGAAAGAATGGTTAGGATGTGTGAATGAGACCCAAGTTAGAAGAGACATAAGAAGTCACAGAAACACGAGAGCCTGCACGAAAAAATGCATGGACATACACGAAGCTAGAGAAGTATGCCAGGACAGGAAAGTATCGCGGCAAATAGTTAATAAAAAGAGTGTCACAGTGAATGACGCCTGAAACAAAAGACCTTGGCCACTAATGGACCCAAGTGGGGAACCTTACATAACGACTTCGTGAGGTTATTCGCTTGAGGTGATTGCTGGAGAGTTTGGTCAGCAACCTGGGTCGGAGCCGTGTTGCGGAAAGAACGTGTTCTTTACTTAAATAGCACGAGAATTCTGGATCAATCTGAAAAACCTCTATCCCTTCCACACACTACTCCTTTCCCCTACCGAGTGCGTCACGCCTACCCCGAAAGGGAAATGGCTTAATGGTGTAATAATAATAATAATAATAATTATCCCTACCGAAGGTATTCCACCCTACCGAAGGTGTTCCCCCTATCGAAGGTGTTACGCGTTGATGTCGCGGTAGGGCTTGGGCTCTCCTCTCATGACTTTGACGGCAATGTTGGAGGTAGCAGTGCTACTGACAGGGTTTCCCATGCCAAATAGGCTGATAACGAAGAGGAGAGGGACTAAGTAGAACACCAAAACCCATCAATGAAAGATGGAGAATATATTAAAGATTTTGAAACGCTTGTCGCTTCCCGAGGATCGTCGAAGCACCCCTGGAGTCACCGCTGGGGGCCACAGCATGCGGGACGGTGGCGATGGTGAGCTGCGAGGTGGTCAGGCAGATCTCACTAATCAAACAGCTGACCAGCAAGAACATCTGCAACAAACGGTAAGCAGTGGAACATCAACTGTGACTGATGAGGATGCTTTGGCTAGCACTAGCTGTTTGGAGCCAACCACCTCGACAGAAATACCGTGGGAGAGCATCAATTGGGATATCACAATGAAAGAGGAATTGGTGCGTCTCTATTATGAAAGTGCGAAGTTTGAAACAAACAAGGAAAAAGGATACAATTTAAGAACAAAATTTGTTGCAAAGTAATCTAATATACAAAAGGTCGCACTAAGAGATCTTATCGCTCAGGTGAAAGACATCAGGATTAATCTACATGTTACAGAAGACCGAGCAATGGAGATTGAAGAACAGGTTGATTTGGCGTGGAAAAACGACGGCAATGAACATCAGTTAGAGAAAGCCGCGACAAACGGTCAAGCAGGAGCAATTGATGTTCTTCCTCAACCTATTGATGATCCAACACCACCACATCCTCCAGAGGTGGATGACCTTATATAACCAGAGGCAGAAGCAGAGGTTCAGCAACCAAAAAAGCGACGAAAATGGACATACCATATGAACAGAGATGTTATGCGCCTTTATTTTTTGGCAGAGAAATGTGGGGAAAGTGTGAGGAGAGAACATGATAGACTCTTTTTACTTAAATACCCAGAGCTAGCCACAAAAATAAATGAGCAGAATCTAGCGGATCAAAAACGCTCAATATCTGTAAACAGACTGCTTTCGGCTGTTGAAATAGCTGCTATCAAAATGGGAGTGGAACGGCAGCTTCCTATTGATGAGCTCGCCTTGGAAGATGTGGATAACGAAGACTTGATTGATGCTGAAGGCATAGGTGCTAGGGATAATGAACATCATGCACCGGATCTACTAGAACCACATCCGGATATTACTAACGATCATGTAGATAGTGAAATATCAGAAGAAATACAGCACCTGGAAAGGAATTTTGATCATGCTTTACTAGAGTTCAGATATGTGGAACCAACACTGAGGCATTCTCTGCCCAAAATGAACATTACAAATCATCTGCGTACACTAATAGCACATCTCGACAGTAAGGTTTTACCTACGTATTTGAGCGTAGCACAAAATGCATTAGAGGTGCAAACTCTTGTATCCTGTGCAGCTGTAGCAACCGTTAGAACGTTGGGCCGAAAAACTAGGCCTGCAAATGCAGTTTCTGTTCCAGCAAGGGATCGAGATCCACCATGGTAGATCAGGTTGGATATGGATGTCAGCAAAGTAAGGTGCAAATTGGGTCGATTAACTCAATATAAAAAAGGAAAGAGAATCAGAAAGCTGATGAACCATGTTAAAAACATCATCCACCCTCGGCACATCGAGACAGTAACACCAGCAATATTAGATGAAATTTTAGACTCTCAACGACAGAGACTTGATGTTCTTACGGCCAGACTGCGTCGGTACAAGAAAAGTGGTGCACGAAGGGAACAAAATTAAAACTTTCAGACAGATGAAAGAAGGTTCTATCGTGAACTGAGAGTGAAGCCAAATAACCGGCAAGGCACCGAAGTCCCTCAATTGGAAGATATGACTAACTACTGGTCGGGCGTTTGGGGAAAAATGAACAGATGCAATTTGGACCCTGCGTGGTTCAAACTGGAGGAAGCAAGGGCAAGCAATAGTCCAGAAATGCATCTGACAAACATCACAGCTTTGGATGTTTCAGTTGTCTTGAAGAGGGCAAGTAATTGGAAAGCTCCAGGTCTGGACATGGTGCACAACTTCTGGTACAAGTACCTGACGAATGTGCATCTTGCGCTGGCAAGGTGTTTCCAGAAGATCATTGAGCACCCAGATTTAATGCCAAGTTTTATGCTTCAAGGTCCTACGTATATGATACCAAAAAAAACCAGACGCTCAAAAACCATCTGACTTTCGACCGATAGCCTGTCTTCCTACAATTTATAAATGTCTTACAGCTATCATTGCAGATAAGGTATATTCTCATTGTCACAAGAATGACATTCTTACAGAAGAACAAAAAGGATGCTGTAAAAACTCACGAGGTTGTAAAGATCTAGTCACTATAGACACTGTTGCCATGACTCAAGCTCGTAAGCATCAAAGGAACTTACACATGGCATACATTGACTACAAGCAAGCGTTTCCTTCCGTTCCACATGACTATTTGCTTG
>NC_046666.1:52459086-52460321 GCF_010883055.1 Belonocnema kinseyi
AATTTCGGTTAAGCGGACAAGCAATGTCGATGATGTAGACTCTTCCACCTTTTTTTTTCTCGCATCACGATGTCAGGTCGATTGGCCCGGATGTAATGATCCATTCGGATAGTAACATCCCAATATAAGATGTAATCTTCGCTTTCTAAGACGGGCATTGGAATGTATCTATAGAAGGGCACCCATTCTTTTAAGAGTCCTAGATTTAGGGCAAATTGTTGATGTATAATGCCCGCTACATCATTATGTCTGTGCGTATATTCTCTCTGAGCCATTACGCGACAGCCATCAATAATGTGCTCGATGGATTCGTTGGTATCTCCACATAATCGGCACCGGTCAACTACGTCTTGATGTAACACGTGTTTGCGGTAATTCCTGGTGCTGACAACCTTGTCCTGTATTGCAATGACGAATCCTTCCGTCTCTGGATACAGAACACCCTTTCTTAGCCAAATATTAGATGCTTCACTATCCACTTCACTTTGATCTGACGTGTTGGGGTGCTCGCCATGGATGGCTTTCTGCCTCCATTGTATTTCTAATTCCTCTATGGTTTCTGCCCTGATATTCAAGGCTCAATCTGAGGACAAATTTAAGGGCGTGTATTCAAGATCCGCTTGACAGATGCTTCTGTAAAGCGCAACATTTCGTTTGCGTTTAAAATAGTCTCGTAACTGTATAACTTGTGACTCACCCAGTTTTTTGACATCTACAATGCCCCTACCTCCTAAATGTCGTGGTAGAACTACCCTTTCAATCGCTGAATTTCTGTGGTGCATTCGGTGCTTCGTCATTTCTACGCGAACAATTCTGTTTAACTTTTCAAGGTCAGTGTTAGACCATTTTATGAGCCCGAAGGAGTACGTGAGGACAGGGATGGCATATGTGTTGATCGCCCTGATCTTGTTTGTCGAGTTGAGAAAACTCTTCATAATTAATCTGAGTCTCGTAGTAAAGGCAGTCATTAGGCTTGTCGTAACTATCGTATGTTGAATACCCTTAGATTCAAGAATACCCAGATATTTATATGATTCGCCTGCAGCCATTGCCTCGATGTCATTTTCGAAATCGTTCTCTAACTCTGCGGTCCCTAATTCCCCTCTGATTAAATGCACTTTTCCGCATTTATATAGTCCGAACTCCATGTGGATATCATTGGAAAACTGCTTTGTGACATCAATCACTTGCTGCAGTTTCTGGCCTGAACTAGCGTACAGCTTCAGGTCATCCAT
>NC_046666.1:52460421-52472915 GCF_010883055.1 Belonocnema kinseyi
GCATCCAGAGGTGACTGTTGTCACCTCCAAAGCTCGTGGCCGCTCGTAATTGTATACCTACAACATCATCGCAGGAGGTTTCAACCATCGTATAAAATTATTGGAATTAAGTTATAACATTCTAATCTCATCAGTCACTTGACTTAGTCCGTGGCTATGATGTATCACCGGGTTTACCCGAGTAAAAGTTTAGTAAAAACACATAATAATAATAATAACTTCGATGTACATCGAGTTTTCTTGTTCGTTTTCGGTTCGCGGTCGAGCCTACCCTATCCAAAGGTGGCATACTGCCTGAATTTAATTTTTTCTATAAAAAACACTTAAGAATAAAATCTACGACTTGACCAGAATCACACAGAAAAATGCAATGGCATAGAAAGTAGATGTCGCCACCTCAGTGGGTAAGCGCCAAAAGTACTCTCTTTTGAAATTTAGCTTTAAAAACTGTGATCAGAATGAACAGATGGATGTGGCTACGTTATGATTTAGGAGAACGAGACGACGAAATATAATATCAGATATCGGCTGCGCAAAACTCATTTGAACGCGTTGGCGTAGAATCTTTTTTTCAAGAAATAATTTTAATTTCAAAATATTATCTTCCATCTAGTCTTATTAAGACGTTAAGCATTTTCTGTTATTGAAGATTCTTAACTTGATTGATATTATGTTGATTTTCTGCCTTCAAGGTTGGGAGGGTTGATCTACTGTCGGTAAGGTACAGTCTCTGATGATATAGCAGATAAATGTAAAAATTAAGATAAAATGCTTAAAATCATATCTAAAAGTGCTTATAAATTTGCGGAAATTTATGGAAATTTTCGGTCTTTTATGGTAATGTGACCAGCTATATATGGTAACTTTCCATGAATTACCGCAACATTCTATTATCAGTAACCAATATTTCATTAGAGTTTTTACGGTGAATGGGCTGAGTATCGTAAATTGCAAGCTCATAGATGTATAACTTTCATTAATCACCTCTCACGTCACTTTTCACTCCCTAGGGAGTTAAAAGTAAAGCTTTAGCCCCGCTTCATAGGTTTCGAAAAGGGCTGAAATCATGCATGTGTCATAAAAAATCTTTCACTTACTTTAAAACACTTTTCTTAGTAAGGACATTGCGTTTTTAATGATATATTAATTTAATAAGGAAAAAATACTATTGAAAATTATGCAATTAAGAGTTTTCATATTCTCGAAAATAAAAGAGAAAAAAAGAATTAAAAAAATTTTTTCGACCTGCAGTTGACGAAAAATATCAGTTTTGTATCAAAAATATAAAAAATGACGCGCGACTGTTGGTTCTCGCGCTTCGCGCTCGATATTATATTTATGTCGCGCTTCACTCTTGATCTTTCTGCATAGACTTTTTAAAACTAAAGGTGAGAGTATCGACAATAGTAATTTGGTGATTCTGAATTCTTTTTTGTTAAAGCTCCTTCGGCTTTAACGGACATCTTCTTATCACGTATCTCGTGCTTCGCACTCGAGTGTATCCCTGAAATTTTATATTATTCACATAAATATATATTATTGTAATTCGTGACTTGCATTAGTATTAAAACAGACGAAGTTTCATTGTCCCTTTTAAAAAATTACGCATTCTTCATAAAAATGTTTGTTATTAAACGTTTTATTGCCAATTTTGTCGTTTTTCCATAAACTGAATTTGCTCATTTGCAATGTTTTTTTTATGATCTAAACTTTACACATACGGTCTCCTGAGCAGCCTTACCGTTTCCTGAACTTCTAGGTTATGTATATATTTATATACACACACACATATATATTTTTTTTGAAAATGCATTATTATATTTGAGAATATTTGATATACTGTAAAAATGTTGCATAAAAAATGTAACTTTTGGATTATCTATTATTTTTTTATGCGGTCAAAATTTAATTTTTGATTTATCAAGAAAATTCAAAAAGTAGTTATGCTAATCTTCTAGGGCATTTAGAAATCAAACTTCTTCTTCTCTTGACTTTTTTTCATATCGTGCGTTATTTGGTATAAAATGTTCATTTTCGTGTGTTTTTTAGAATTTTGTAAATGCTATAACTCTAGTCAATTTTGATTTTTTGAAAAAAGTCATAGGGATAAATTGTTCAACTTTTTGAATACTATGAACAAGCGTACAGAGAATGTTTGAATTTCGAAAAAAGTTGTCTCAAAATATTCAAAATGTGCCCACTTGTTGAATTTTTATCCAAAATGGCTGGCTAACGAACTTGACGTTTAGTTTAGGAAACTAAAGGAGTGTACCAAAGGGCAATATAATAGATTAATTTTTTCAAAAGTTATCGTGTTCGCAGCCAGACGTACATATAGACAGACAGAGATATTAATAAAATCCTGTTTTTCGGATTCAGGCGGTCTCTAAACGTAGACATTTGACAGAAACTGGGGGGGGGGGGGGGGGGGGGGGGTCAAATTTTACACAAATCTAATACCTTCTCAGATGAGAATGTAAAAAATAATAATTTAGTATTGCCTCTTATAAAGGCCAAGAATAAAAAAAGCGATTTTTTCATAACTCTAAAATATTTTTTTGCGATTTTTGACTCAAACCTTTTTTAGGCATGACTTAGAATCAGCCAATTGTGTTCTTCTAGGAGTGCCACTGCATTATTTGACTTATATATTTTTTTTAATCGAAGAGCGTTTTCACTTTTAAAAAAATATTATAATATATATTATTAATATTATATTATTACAATATTATTATATGTTTACAATTTTTATGTAAGGCTATTCGTAGTATTCAGAAATTCAATCAATTGATCCTTATGACTTTTTACTATAAAAAGAAAATCAGAGTTATAGCATTTATAACATTTAACAAATCAATCCAAATTCAAAGTTTTAAGACAAACAAAACACGATATGAAAAGAATTCAAATTTTGATCGCACAAAGAATACTGAAAAATAAAAAATTCCATTTCGTGGTGGAATTGTGCAAGATAAAAAAAAGATAAATCAAACAAAATTTCGATCCCTAAAAATATCTAAAAATTTGTTAATATTCACATCTTGATATGACGCCTAGTTTTTGTTTAATTCGTGAAAAATAACATTGCAAATAAAAAATTAAAATTGTGAAAAAACGGCAAAAGGTACGAAAACAAATTAATAGACAAAAGTTGTTTACCCAAAAAAGAGGTAATAAACGTCGAAAAATACAGGAATGTCAGAAATGTTATAAAGATTCATCAGAATATAAAAAAATTTCACAAAGGTTTCAATGATTTTAAATATTCCAGAAAGATTAAAAAGATTTCCAGGATGAATTATGTTCGCAGGAAATTAAGAAATTGTTTATTTGTGGTTCTGAATTTGTTCAAATTGTTTGCCAATAGAAAATTAAGTGTGCTGATTTTTTAGCATCATAATAAACGGTTATTTCATTATTTGATGAAAAAAGGAGACCAGGAAAAACTTTACTTCTCGACCTGGAAAAACCTAGAAAAGACCTTGTTTATCATTCCAAAAAATCGCTGGACACCCTGTATGAATATTTTGTTTATATTTAATATTGGGAAATAGAAACATGGAACAGTTCTGTTGCATTTTTCCACATTTTTAACATAGTAATTGAGCGAACACTTAAATAAATGAATATTTTGTTTATTAAGATGTTTCCTATACTGAATATCGTGAAAGTAGTTTTTTTATCGGGTGTTTAAATTGATTAATTTGAGAATGTAATTATTTATTCGACAATTAATGTATTTTGTTTAACAAGTTGCTTCTATTTTCCTGGAAATTAATTTTCTTATTTGAAAATTCGTCGTTTTATTTAAAAATTCGTTTTCGTGGCTTGAAAATTCAACTATTTCTTTAAAGAAATTACTTCTTTTGTTCGGAGTTTCATTATTTTGTTGAAAATGTAATTATTTTGTTACGATTTCTTTGTTTTGTAAGCAGTATTAATTATTATGTTATTTGTTACGAATTCATCTTTTTGTGTTGAAAATTCGACTATTTTTGAATTAAGTATTGTATTTTTTGTTTCAGGCTTTGACTATTAGGTTGAAAATTCATATTTGCAGGTAGAAAATATAATTATTTTTCCAAAAACTAATGTATTTTGTTTAAAATTGAAGTATTTTATTAAAAAGTAATCCTTTTTGCTCGAAATATTGATTGTTTTTTTGACCTTACTTTTATTTGGGCAGACATTTTTTTAGTGGAATATTCATTATTCTTTGTTAAAAATTAAGCTATTTTGTAAAAAAATTAATTATTTTCGTTCAATTTTTTTTATTGTAATGGACAAATCAAATTTCAAATACATTTCTTTATGGTTGATGCATTTTTTACTGTAGTTGAGAATTCAACTGCTTAGTTAACTTCAAATTCGATAATTCAGTCAAACCTAACCAAATTTGACTTTTTAAAAACTCAATACGCACTGAATTAAACTTTCGTTGATTATATCAGCAACAAAAATTTATTGGATGACAAAAATGTCATTAATTTTTTGTTAGATTTGAAAAAAATCAAGATTAAATAATATACTTTGAAATATTTTCGATTGCAGCTTCATGATTTTTCACCGGGATGAAATAAAAAATTACCAAAAAATTGTTCCTTGATAATAAAATAAAATTTCTGGGGCTTATGAAAAAATTGGCATATGAGACTCTTTCAATTCCACTAGATCTACAATTTCTGCTATGTTTCGTGAAAATTATTTTTTCACTGAAAAAAAGGTAACGGGAAAAATTAATTTTGTTGTGTTGGAAAACTTGGAAAAGTCTTGAATTTTTTTTAAGATTCGCTTGACAACCTGATTCAATTTTTATAGTTAAGTTCTTTATTTTAGGATTATCCGGAAACAAACACAGCTGCCCGGGTAATGCCCGATTATTCAGTTACTTCTCAAGAAATTTCGAGTACCCGGATACCCGAGTATTAAAGTTTCTTAAAAAAAATTCAAAGAAAATAAAAAACGGATTTTTGTTCAAAATTTCAGTTTAAATATGTTTTTTTTGAAAAACCTAAAAAAAATTGAAATTAAAAAAAGATTTTTTCAATGCTAGGTCTTATTATGAAAATTAAAAGAAATACATCTTAATATTATATACATAAATCACTAAATTTATTAAATTTAAGAAAGGACCAAAATTTTCAATTTTAAATATCTCTTAAATTTTTGGAATTTTCCAAAAATTAGTTTAGGCAATTTTGACTTCTATTATGCATTTAAAGCGATTTTTTGTACCTATGAATCCAGTCAGGGTTATTTCGTTTTATGGAGGTTTTCCAGAAAACAAAAATTTCTACTAATTTGTAGTCCAATTTGCCTCGTCATGGAAAAAATTGTATACGTTGTTTTTCGGTGCCATCACATTACTTTACTCATTAACATTACATAACTTAAATAAAGAATTGTGTTTTTATTTGCGAGAACTTTACACCTTAAGATCTGCATTTTTTTTTAATTTATGAAATTTTCGTTTCTAGAAATTGAAAATTCATTGTTTTTTAAAATTGAAACAATGGCGATAAATAAGTTTTAAAAATATGTTAGCAGATAGCAATTCAGATTGCTCACGCAAAGACGCAGTTTTTATAAAACATCAATTTCACACATTTTCAGAATATAAATTTTCAACCGCACTGAATTTAATACTTTAAACAACAAATTCAGAAAGACGTTAATTTTTTTCTTGTGACGGTTTTTTTAAAAACAAAATTTTTTAAATAGAATAAAAACTCGGATTTACAAGAAAGCAGTTTAAAAAATCCAGGTCCCAAGTCAAAATTCCTCACAATTTAAAAGTTTCTTCATCCAAAGTTTATAGAAGAACAAAATGCTACAACAACTACGTTGTTGAAAATAAATTTGGTAACTAAAAATTGAACTATTTCAGTAGAAAATTGATCTTTACTTGTTTCTTCTTTGAAAGTTAATCTGGTTTTTAAAAAAATTCTTCTTTTTGGTTGAAAATTGAAGTATTCCAATTAAATATTCATAATTTTAGTTAAAAATTCATCTTTTAGGTTATAAATAAGTTTACTTGGTCAAAAAAAAAACTCCTTCGTGGAAAATTATTTTTCTGTTATTGTAGATTCATCGTTTTATTTCAAAATTTAATAGTTTGGTTGAATATTAATTTTTTCGCCTGAAAATTTAACCTTTCCACTTTGAGTTGAAAATGCGCCTTTTCTAGTTCAAAATTTAACAACTTGTATATCAATTTGTCTTTTCTAATTAATAATTCATCTATTTTATTGAAAAATCTCCTATGTTGAAAAAAAGGCTTTTGTGGTAGAAAATAATATTTGTCGTTGAAAGTTAATGTTATTGTTTAAAAATTCTTCTTTTCGGTTGAAAATTCAAGTATTCCAGTTAAATATCCATCATTTTAGTTAAAAATTCATCTTCTAGGTTAGAAATAAATTTAATTGTTGGAAAAATAAACTCTTTTGTTGAAAATTAATTTTCTTTCGAAGATTCATCATTTTAATTAATAATTTATTTCTTTGGTTGAAAATTAAGCCGCTTAATTGAAAAATGGTTTTTTATTTGGATGAAAAGGAGTTTTTTTTACCAAAAACTTAGCTATTTTATTGAAAATTTAGTATTTGTTTTTTGGTTGAAAATATTTTCTTTCCTAAACTGAACATGAAAATACTATTCAAGTTGAATATTTCACAATTTTAGCTGAACATTCATTTCATTGGTTGACAATTCACTTTTGACTGAAAATGTAATGCTTAAATATTTGATGAAAAAATGATCTTTTTTAGTTAAAAACTCGTGTTTTTTTGTTCAGAATTGATGTTTTCAACGTAAAACTTAATTAATAAAGTTTTTGTTGCCAATTTATCTTTTTTAGTAAAAAAATTTTTTTTTGTAGAAAGTTCAACTGTTTCAGTTGAAGATTCATTATTTTCGTTGAAAACACTTTTTTTAAAGTTCAACTATTCCAATCGAGTATTCTTCATTTCAGTGTAAATTTCGTTAGTTCAGATAGTTAATTGTGTCCTTTGATTGAACATTCAACAAGTTTTTTTTTAAATTCATGTATTTTGTTGAAAAATTGTATTTTTCAGTAGAAAATTAATCTTTTTGTTTGAAAGTTAACCTTATTGTTCAAAAATGCATCTTTTCGGTTAAAAATTTAAGTATTACTGATAAATATTCTTCATTTTAATTTTACAGTTTTAGTTTTAATTTCCATTTTACAGCTTCGATTAGTGAAAAGTAAGCCAACAAAAAGATTAATAGAAAATAACTTATTCGATTAGTCGAGATATTTCGTAATTCAATACTGGCAAGCAAGTAATTGCTTAATAAAAGATACTAAACTTACTTAGTACTATATATAATAACACAGCCACACAAAAAAAGTGTGCAGATCTGTAACAAGACATACGTATTCCTATGGATTTTGGGGCGCTGAATTCAAATTCGGTATCAAAAATCACCCATCACGTCATGGTTGAGCCATAACCTCAAAAAATGACGAAAACTCATGCACTGAGGCAAATAAATTTCAAAATAATGCCAGTGATGCAAATTTTCACTTCAAAAACATGTCGACAACTGTGAAGGATCAACCCTTGCCTGATGTCAACCTATTTAACATAACCTAACCCAATAGAACCTGACCTCACATAACCTGAATCAACAGAAATTTATTGAACTACATGTAAAGCTCTGAAGCATATTTTCGCAGTAGCAAATGTGTGCTACTTCGAATAGGCCAACTCGAGCCTAACCTAGAAATAAATCTAACCTAGCCTAACCTAACCGAACATCACGAAACACAATTAAACTTATTGTGTTGTCCTGTTGTGTTTTCGGCACCCTTTCATTCAGCTTCGGCTTAAACTACATAGAGGTTTAACTTATCCTAACCTAACAAAACCTGACCTAACCTAACCGATTACGCTGGCAATAATGTTCTTGCGTACCTTCATATTTTGACATTAATAGCAGTAAATGTCTGGAGTTTCGTAACCGCTTGTTGCTAGCATTATTCGCCTGTGTCTGTAACGAGGGCAAGGTTAGGTCATGACAAGGTTAGGTCAGGACAAGGTTAGATCAGGTTTTGTTAGGTTAGGATAGGTTAAACCTCTATGTAGGTAAAGCCGAAGCTGAATGAGACGGTACCGCAAACACAACAGGACAACACAATGAGTTTAATTGTGTTACGTGAAGTTAAGTTAGGTTAGGTTAGTTTAGGTAAGGTCAGGCTTTTTTAGGTTAGGATAGGTTTGACCTCTTTGCAGGTTAAGCCCAAGCTGATTCAAACGGTACAGCAAACACAACGGGACAACACAATCAGTTTAATTGTGTTTCGTGAGGTTATGTTAGGTTAGGCTAGGTTAGATTTATTTCTAGGTCAGGCTAGAGTTGACCCATTCGATGTAGCACACATTTGCTACTGGGAAAATATGCTTCCAGAGCTTTACGTGTAGTTCAATAAATTTCTGTTAATTCAGGTTATGTGAGGTCAGGTTCTGTTGAGTAGAGTTATGTTAAATAAGTTTATTTCAGGCAAGAGTTGTCGACATGTTTTTGAAGTCAAAATTTGCATCACTGGCATTATTTTGAAATTTATTTGCCTCAGTGCATGATTTTTCGTCATTTTTTGAGGTTATGGCTCAACCATGACGTGATGGGTGATTTTTGATACCGAATTTGAATTCAGTGCCCCAAAATCCATAGGAATACGTGTGTCTTGTTACCAGATCCGCACACTTTTTTTGTGTGGCTGTGTAGTTAATAAAAGATTACAAAAATGCAAAACTTGAAAAAAGAAAAGTTTAATAAAAAATGCTACAATGCAACATTTCTAGGTATATTCGAAGAAAAAGAAACTCATATTGTGAAACTAAAAACGTGACATAGCCTCCTTCTATTTTAAAAAACATTGCCATGATTGTTTGAATAAAGTTATAGAAAAGAATTTTTTTACATTGTTACAGTGACAATGGAACAATGATCGCAAAGTTAATTATACACATTCAAGGTTTTCAAACGCGCTACTGTTAATCAGAGAGTTGTTTTCGATTTTCAATATTTTTTTATTTGTAAATATTTCTAATATTCTGTAGAGCATTGAAATTATTTAGCAAACTTAAAAAATTGATTTGTTTAGAATAAGGATAAACTTGAACGTCTAAAGTAGTTTATTTTCATTTTACAGCTTTTTTTCATTACGCAAAACATATTTTATTGCATCTCTTAATCGAAATGGTTAAAACTTAACAACTTTAAATTTTAAACAAACAACTGAACATTTCTCTACTTTTCCAATGAAAATTTCAATTATGCAAAAAAATAAGAATTTATAAAAAAATATATTATGTAAAAGGCTGTAAATAAATATTGGCTTGTCGTACGATAAAAAGTCGCATTAGTGTACAGTTTTATCTTATGTCAGAGATTAATAAAACATTTCTGATTGCCGGTCAGGTGCTTTGCCCTTAAGCTACTAGAGATATCGAAAGAAATATCCTTTTTCAAAAATACAAAAAAAAAATTTACAGAAAAAATTTAATTACACAAAATTGTGATTCGTAGCTCCATCTAGTCTGAAAAAAACTTGAAGAATTTCTGTTATGCTGTGATAATAATACAGACTCCTTGAGGAGCTTTGAATACGTAATACGTGGCAAAATAATCCGTGTATTTCTGAAAAAGGATTCTTCTTGCGATTTCTTTAGTAGCTTAAGGGGTAAGCACCCGATTGGCAATTGGAAGTTCCGTAGTTCGAATACCAGCTGAGTGGAAGAGAAGATTTACTTTTTAGAAAAATTTAATTACAAAAAAATTTTAATTCATAGCTGCATCTAGCCTAAAAAGACGTTAAGAATTTCTGTTTCTCTCTGTTGATAATTCGGTTTCTTGATGTACATGTTTCAAATGTTTTTTCAGTATTAAATTCTGAGATACAGCTGTGCAAATATGTCTGCTTTGTTAATAAATAATTAAATTAATATAAAAAAATCAGAAAAACTAACTGGCATTTCCAAAATGACACAAAAATAGTCGTAATCTATACGGAAATGTTCGTGGTAACTGGAATAACCGTTATTGTAAGATAATATTGTTATAAATATTAAAACATTATTTAAACAATTATTTTTATTAAGTAAAATTGATCATTGTCTCGCTGTGACTAAAAAGTTTTGAAGAAGATTAAACCTTAAGAAAAAACAGCTACTTCCTGAATATATTTTAAGAGGAAATTGCTACAAACAATAATAAATTCTTTAAAAATGCAGTTAAACACCTTATTATCAGTAAAAAAAAAGTATTCCATGTATTATAATGAATTAGTATTTTAAAAAAACAGCAAAAAAATCATAATTAGCGCCCGAAAAATTGCAAAATCCAATTTTTCACTCATGAGTTTTTGTTTCTACTGGCTTTGAAGATATTTTATCGCGTATACCGCGCGGTATACGCACACATTATTTATTCTTATATTTCTGAAGGTTTTTCGTCTTTCGCATGAATGAGGAAGCGGAGGTCTTTAGTGTACATATATATATATATAGCAGTAAATATGTTCTAGATTTCTCCTTCATTGTTTAAAAAATCATTGTAGAAAAAAAAAAAATCTTCTCCTAGCGATCGAATTTTTCGTTCACTTTTGTCGTAAGTGACTTATATAATATAATTCTCAGGTAAATGTGTGAAATGACACATTAGGACTGTCTTTACATAGAGACCTATATTTCTGAAACTATTCACTGGACGATTTTTTGACTAAGGACCCTTCTTTAAAGCGAAAACGTCAAGTTTTCTTTTCAGATTATCGAAAAAATACCCTAATAGCAAGAAAAGTTAAATAAAGTATTATATTGTTTAAAAATACTCAAAACTGTTGTAATTTTTTTCGCTAATAAGAAAAAACAAGAGAGTGAAAAATAACCTTCCGAAAACCCTCATAAATAATATAATAATATAATTATAATTAAAGTAAGAAATGATTTTCAAAGTAAGTGTTAAAATGTGCCTAATTGAGTTTGATGTGATGAGTTAATCTGGATATTATTCCATTTTTAAACTGAGAAATATAAATTTTTAAACAAAAATGGAACAGTAAAATTTTTAATTAAAAATTACGAATTTTCTAGAATAATAAAAAAAACTTTTTTAACAAAATAGTTAAATTTTAACAAAAATTTGAATTTTTACTTAAAAAAGAAATAAAAGAAGTAATTTCTTGACTAAAAAAGGAATGTTCAACAAAAGCGTCTCATTTCTTACAAAAAAGATTAATTTTTAACTAAAATTTTGAATCGTGAACCAAAAAATGCATTTGTAAGCATGTAGTTCAATTTAAATACCTAGTTGTTAAATTTTTAACAACAACGATGCATTTTTAAACAAAAAGAATAATTTACTAAAAAAAAAAGAAACGTATTTTCTATAAAATTCAAGAATCCTCAAGCCAATACTTTAATTTTTAAGAAATAAAGAAAAAATTGTTCAATTTTTAAAAAAGTAGTACAACTTTAAAACCTAGTTGTTGCATCTTTGACCAAAAAGATTAATTTTTATATAAAAAGATTAATTTACGATAAAAAAAGAATTTTCAACAAAATTCAAGAATTCCCTATCAAAAAGTTGAATTTTCAACTGAAAAAGAAGATTGTTCAGGCAACAACATTCATACAAAATAAAAAAATAAAACTTAAATTTTTAAGAAAGCAGTTCAACTTTAAAACCTAGTTGTTAAATTTGTAACCGAAAAGATTATTTTTTAAACAAAAAAATACATTTTCGATCAAAAAATAAATAAATTTGTAACAAAATTCAAGAATTTTTAACCACAAAAGTAGAATTTTCAACTAAAAAGCTGCATTTTTAAACAAAATAATAAATTTACTAAAAAAAAAACAACTAATTTTCAACCAAATTTAAAATTTCCGAACCAGAAAGTTGGATTTTCAACTAAAGAAGACGAATCCTTAAACAGTACCAAGGGCTTCTGCTGAATATGGTTACAAAAATAAATAGGCAGTCGCGGACAATTGTCGACGGGTGGTCCCGAAGGAATTAACCGCCAAGCGAAGGTGTGAAAACCGTGCCGAAAGCTGAATGGCACCTGGGTGGGGTGTCTAGAACGGTGACTCTGGGATACCGGACGACCTCTCAGAGTACGCAGCCTTATCCTTGTATGCGGGGCTCTACAAGGATGGACGAACTCCTTTCCGTAGCTTCTCGTGGGAACAACAATGACAACACCAAACATAGTTGTAGTAAGTGCGGTTCAAAACAACAGAACGCGCAGGGCTCCCGACAATGGGTCGGCCAACAATGCCGACCAATCTATAGCTGGGGGAGCCAATGAAAAAGGATTCAATGCGATGGATCGGCGGGATCTCGCGAACTTTGGTGTGTGTGGCTCCTGAACGGGGTTACATGGCACGGCTGCATGCTCTGTGGTGCGAGAAACACCCGGAGCTATCGCAGTTTTCGCAGCAACGTCTGCGAAACCATGCTGAACTACT
>NC_046666.1:52473015-52474435 GCF_010883055.1 Belonocnema kinseyi
ACGGGGTTACATGGCACGGCTGCATGCTCTGTGGTGCGAGAAACACCCGGAGCTATCGCAGTTTTCGCAGCAACGTCTGCGAAACCATGCTGAACTACTCCGAGAAGGGGGTATGTAAGCGAAACGCCTACTCTACCACAGCTAGAACAAGCCGGCAACAGAGAAAGAGAGGCGACAATAAGACCAACCGCGGGCAGGCATCCAACAGAGGAAGAGCAATGCTTTACTTCTCTAACCCATCTCGACTCTTCCAAGACCCTCCAGTTACTGTCGAACACTCACCCAAACCAGAGGAGGTCGAAGTATTTTGGAGAGAAATCTACGAAGTGCCACATAGACTGGATGAAGACTCAGAAAATATAAATAGCTTCAAGGAGTTATGTGTTGCCCACATAACACCTGATAAAGAATGCCCACCCATCACTACCGAGGAGGTGAAAAAAGTATTAAGAGGGATGAAGAACTATTCTGCACCGGGACCAGATTGTATCAAAACCTTCTGGTGGAAGAAGTTTTCTTCAACCCATCAGCATTTGGCCCGTATTTTCACCTCATATTTCAAGTCGGAAGAGCCGATTCCAGAGTGGATGGTGGAAGGGCGCACAATACTCCTGCCGAAAATAGGCAATTTAGCTGACCCGAAGAATTACAGGCCAATAACTTGTCTGAACACAGTTTATAAGATATTCGCAGCTATCCTAAATCATAGGATTGTTCGGGCAATTAAACTTGTGTGGCAAGAAATGTATGAACAACGAGGCTCAAAGAAAGGCGTAGCCGGATGTCGGGATAACCTGCTTATCGATAGATGTGTCTGCAAAGATGCAGCATTCTACCAGCGTGACCTATCGATGGACTGGATTCATTATTGGAAAGCTTTCGATTCGACCTGCCATAGACTTATCATCTGTCTTTTGGAAATCTTAAAGGTTCATCCGCAAATAGTTAGGTGCATAGAGAGATTGATGCCGCTTTGGAAAACCAGATTTACTATCTCAACTGGAAAAAATCGTGTGACAGCTAACAAGATCACCTTTCAGAGAGGTGTCTTTCAGGGCGACACTATAAGCCCTCTCCTCTTTTGCCTTACATTTTTGCCACTATCTCTAGCACTTCGCCATTCCGACGGATACTTGTGCGGCAAACCTGCAGATCGAAAGTACAAGGTCACTCATGTATTTTACATGGACGATCTTAAGATATATGCTAAGAACAAAGAGCAACTACATCTAGCTCTAGGGATTGTCGAACGATATACTAAGGAAATTGGAATGGAATTTGGGTTAGAAAAATGCAGAAGGAGGTAGTCTTTGGGTCGCTCCGTGTTCTTAGGGTGCACGAGGCTTTTGCTGGATCGTTGTATTGATTCCTTTATAGACTGTAACCACCTATCTCACGGTCGTGAGACGTGGTTGTGGCT
>NC_046666.1:52474535-52478636 GCF_010883055.1 Belonocnema kinseyi
AAATAAATAATATATCAACATATCTGAAATTTTTTAAATGTTAAAAAAGTAAAAATGGATATATACTGCAGAGTGAGAAAAAAATCTGTAATCTCGTATTTAATATGGATTCAAAAAGTTGAAAAAATGTGATCTATCAATATACCAAAAGATTGCATTCTTATATTTTAATTACAAAATTAATTAATTAATTTAATATTCCAAGATTGCATGGGCTTACACCAGATTAAACTGGAAATCACAGGGATTAAAAGGGATTTTATAAATTACATGGGATTTCAAAAGATTATCTGGAATTATACAATATTACCAGAGATTGCTTAGGATTATACAAGATTACATGGCATCATTAACATCCTAGTTTAGGATTAGTGATTCTTTAAAGTCACGTTTTTTAAATTGTGAACTATTTAAAAAAATCAAAATTAAAACTGTTTCATTTTTAGTTGTTCAATTTAGAACTTTCAAGTATTAAATTGCGAGATTGACTCTATTTTTTTTTTAAATCACAATAATCTTTTTTTTGTGCAGAAGTAAGATCTTCTTTTTCTTCTTCTTACGGGAAGAGTTCTCGGCCACCGACTTATAAGCCTCACCCCAATGTCGATAATATATTTATCCAGTATCAGAAAAGGGATATTGATATGCTTCGAAACACATTATGGTTTGATTACAACAATCAGTTGTACCCTTGAAGACGTTCGTGGCATTCCAGATAAGAAAAGCAAACGAAATGAAAATTTTGTAACCCGTCTTCTTTTTGGTGATGATCACATAAGATATTGTGTGGTATATGAAACAGAAAATGGAGAAATTTTGGGAGTCAAGGTTCCACCAACGGACTTATTGGCGACTCGTGAACGATATGGCGGTAAGTGACAATTTGATAACATTTTTGGTGTACCTAGAACCTAGAATCTATTAGGGAAATTTAGCAGTCACTGGGCACAACTAATTGTACTACTGAAAGTGCAGCAAAAATTAAGAATTAATAAATCATTTTTCTAAATACGAATTCAGAACAAAATTTCTATTTTATTCATAAAAAATGAAAGCTAAAGTAATTTCTTGGAAAATGAAAAATTTAATATTTTAGGCACTGATCAGTTTTTTGTGCATAGTTTTGAACTTCAAAGATATAACTTTATGTGCTACTGAAAGAATATTTGAAAGTATATATATTTCAAAATTGTCTATTTTTTTGCTGCAAACTTACGGCAGTGCTTCCACTGTATTGCCCAATGTAAAACATGTGCCATGAGAGTGGAAAACGTCCGTGCGGCGGCGCGGCGCCAATCGTAACTTTGTTCTAGAAAACCACAAAGTCTTTGCATTATCCTCCACATTTGTGCACAGACCACAATGCGAAATTTTCTACATTCTATTTTAAAAACTATTATATCAAATGTCTATTACAATTTTTTTGTGTACCTTGATCTGGTACTGCTTATTCTGATATTGCAAATTAATGTTCACATTTTATTTTTCCTGATCCTAATAGGGCCCTGCTGTGGTTGTTTAATCATTTTCCTTTTCCTTAAGTGAAGCTGAACACTTTTTTAAAAATTTGTCATTAAAGAAGGTTCTCAAAGTACCTATGGCCTTGACGATTACATTCTCATTGCGATAATAGCGCTTCGTGCTTAACAGTTAGGTTATACAGGCTCTAATTTTTTAATTTTGTGCTAATCGAAAAAATCGGCTAGAATAGCTTTGAAATATATTTGGTATCTAGTGAAAATTTTGAATGAGATTTTTGGATCTATGAAAAATATAATTTTTTATATTTTTCAAAAATTTTCGAATTTTCGAAAAGTATATAACTTTTCTATTTTTTATCAGAATAAAAAATTTTATTTAGGTAATTTGCAAGTCTTTCACTCATCTATAAGAAACTTTGACAAAAATTTTTAAAATTAAAAAAAAATTAAAATTTTGAAAATGTTACCATACATAAACATACAGACAGACAGGCACCGATGAAATTGTATGATTTTCGGATTCTGTAAGTGCCGAAACGTAAAGATCCATTAAAAACCAGAGATTGAAAATTTGGACGATTACATTACATTTTCAGGAATGAGAATGTAAAAATGCATGCGAGTGTAGGCACGTAGTAAACATTTAACATAATTTAAATTTAATAAATTACATGGATCTTCAGAACTTACAAAATAAAAATTAAAAATAACGAATACACAAATTAATGTTTTTTTAAATTGCCGAAGATACTATATATATATATATATATATATATATATATGTGTGTGTGTGTGTGTGTGTGTGTGTGTGTGTGTGTGTGTGTGTGTGTAATCAAATTATAAAATTTCCCAAATTTCCAATCAAGACAAGATTTTTAATAATCAGTTATTTTCGGAAAAATTTACATTTCGACATATTTAAATTTCAGAAGGAGAGATATAATTTATTATTATAAGAAGAAGTATAATTGATTTATATAATGACACTATATAATAAACCTAATTATTATATCTGTATATTACAAACAAAGAATATGATAAATAATAAAATACTGATTTCTATTATAATTAAATAACAAACTCTTACATCTGATTTTTTTTATCAAATAGACTTCGTAAAGAAGCTAGCATATTTTAACATCTGTATAGTCATTCGAAAGACCATTAAATATTTTTACATATCTTTGGCAATACTCAAATTAATCGAAAATTATTGTTTGAAGTGTTATAATAAATCCATGTTCAAATTAAATTCTGAGAATTGAGAACAGAAAAATAAGTATTATCAGTTTGTTTTTAAATTTATATAAATATAATTTCCATAAGATTCTTGAGAAAATTAAAAAAAAGTATTTTGAATATTTCAGACGTGTCAGAAAATAATCTGGAAGATTTTAAAGACATATTATTTTCTAGCATTTAACAAAATATTATAGAAAATTCGAGTCTTTTTGAAAGATCTTTAGGACTTTTGGAAGTTGGGAAGGAATCGAAAAATATTTGATATTATTTTCGAAAATGTTTCCCAGTTTCCAAATATTTCTAGTATGTTTAAAACGCCTTAAATTCCCGAAAGAATTTTTAATTGGCTCGATTTTTTTTTAAATCTTAAAGTGTCATTCAAAATTTAAAAAAAATACTTCATATTCTTTAAAATTTTTTCAGAAATCTGAAGAAAATTTGTTTATTCTCTTTAAAACATTTAAAAATATCTTAAAGTTACTAAAGTATAGTTTTGAAATTTTGAAAAGTCTGCATTTCTAATAATATTTTAAAGTTTAAATTTCATTTTGAATCCTTTCAATTTGACTAAATATTTCTTAAATTTACTTGATTTTTTATTTGTTTTTATTTTTTAATCTTACCAAATTGAAACATTTTCCGTTAAAATCTTTTAAACTCTTTTACGGAAGTAAAGCAAATCGTTCGATATATTTAAAAACCTTTTTTAATTTTCTCCTAAAGTTAATTTTTCACATTAAAAAATTATTAAAAATTTTCACACGAATATAAGGAAGATTCTTTTTTTAATTCTTGTCAGACCTTCTAAACCTTCTAATCTTTCAGATTCTTCTTTGACAATTTTTGAAATCTTTTAAAATCATTTTAAATAATCTTTAATAATTAATGTTTCGAAATAAAAAAATATTTAAATTTTTCCTAGGGACTTGAATAACAGTTTTTCATTTTCGTGAAACTTTACAAAAACCATTAAAAGTTTTAATTATTTTTCTATCATCTCGAAACTTCTCTTAAGCGTGTCATTATGTATATGGGGCATTATTCGTCAACTGCCCCAACTCAAAAAGTCATGTTTTTCGATTGTCTCTAAATTCTGGGAATATGTTCGTCTACCCAACAGTAGTTAATCCACAAACTTATAGACCAGGATTACCAACCCTCCCCAAGTGAGGGGGGGTTGAATTTTCAACCTCAATGCCTGCACGGGTAGTTTCAAACGCCTGTAACTTACTTTCTAATTACGCGATTTAAAATTTTTATGAGGGTTTTGGAAAGGGCTTTTTACACGCTTTCATCCTATTTTATTATTTATAACAAAAAAAATTGTTTAAACAATTTTTTCAATAAATCAATTGTTTATTTAACTTTTTTCGCAATT
>NC_046666.1:52478736-52482549 GCF_010883055.1 Belonocnema kinseyi
ACCGCGATTTCGCTAGAAGCGGGTGCAATTTTTCAGATTAGCACCCGCTCCCGGCGAAATCCTGCGGTTGTCCTTATGACAAATTTTTAATTATATATATATCTATAGTCATTTTCACCATTAAATCATTAATATAATTAGAACATAAAAATAATAAATTCATTTAATTCTAATTTAGTTTATGATTACTTTATATTCAAATAACATTTTTCATTATAATTTATATCATAATATTATTAAACTTAATGATTTCACAATATACCTATTAATTTAATATTCTTTTATATTATTCAAAAAAATTAGATTTTGCATAAACTTTAAATTAGTATTCCTGTAACATAGAATAAACCACATTCTGGTAAAAAATATCTTCAGTAATTTAATGTAACTATGCATTTGTAATTTTGTGTAGGTCTTACGTTCTTCAATTGTTGAAAAAATATAAAATAAACGAGAATTACTCAAAAAATTCGTTTATTCAACCTTTCGATTTTTCGGCATCACTGCGTGCCTTTTTTAAGAAATCTGTATTTTGTTTGAAGTGAAAACGAAAAAACGATAAAAACTTCAAGATGGGAGTAAAAGATGTCAATGTTATCCAGTCATATATTAAAAATATAAATAAAAACCAGTTAAACACCAAGTTTGGTAACAAGTGAAAAAATAATGTTTTTTAAAATATATTAGAAGACAAAAACCTCAAAATTTAAAAGGTTTTTCCATTACAAGATTACATCCTTACGGAAATCTTATGGTAATCTTATAATAATCACACATCCTTATGGAAATCTTATGGTAATCTTATAATTAAAAAACCTCTTAAATTTTGAGGTTTTTGTCTTCTCATTTATTTTAAAAAACATTATTTTTCACTTGTTACCAAAATTGGAGTTTAACTGCTTTTTATTTTAAATACTTGACCTGATAACATTGAAATGTTTTACTCTAATTTTGAAGTTTTTATCGTATTTTTCGTTTTCACTTCAAACAAAATACAGATTTCTTGAAAAAGGCACTCAGTGATGCCGAAAAATCGAAAGGTTGAATAAACGATTTTTTTTAGTATTTCTCGTTAATTTTATATTTTTTCAACAATTGAAGACCGTAAGAACTACAAAAAATTACACATGCATATTTATATTGACGGTCGAAGAAAGGATTGATTTGATTTTTATCGAATCTGATTAAGAATTTAATGTAACAATTAAAGAATTATGTTAATAAAATTTAAATATTATACATAATAATAATTCATCAAAAATAACAGACATTATTAAAAGTGAAAATTAAGACACAAAACGGAAATAATTATCGGCTATTGATAAAAGTAGAAATCTATTTTTTATTTCGATTAATTCCATACGTTGAAAAAGATTTAAATTTGCATTTTTTACATATAAAAAACGAACCATTTTTTATAATTTTGTTTGGCCGCAAAAACAGTCTGCAATTTTTGAACCACTAGGCGGATTTGAAACAAATCGGATGGAAAAGATGCACATTTTTATCTTCCTTAAAATAAGCGCGACAAAATCCATTTTTATCGAGCCGTTTAGAAGTTATGCCTTTTTTGTTTAAGAAGTACCTTTTTAAAAGTTTGATTATCTCCGAATCTATGCAATGTAAAAAAAAAGATCTACTAAAAATATAATTTATGAAAAAAATTGTTTACTGTAGTATTGACAGTGCTGGTTTTAATATACCCATACTCGAAAAAAAAATTATTCATAAAAATGGTTGAAAATAATTCATTAGTGATATTATTGAATTAGTAATTGTAAATATTTTTACATGAAAAATTCTTACAAAAAAAATATGAACAAAATGGTTGGTTTTATAATAGCATATATTCTAGTTTTGAACGGAATAATTTTGTATATGTAAAAAGAACAATAAATTCTATTTTAGAATATCATATGTTAGAAGAGAAAATAGGAAAATGGACATTTTTGCAGGATATGGGAAAAAGGTGAATTTCAAAAAAACATCCTTAACATTACTCTGTAACTAAGTAAGACAAATGTTCAGTTAATTATGATTCTATTGAGCAACTTATATCTAAAAAAAATTTACATAATTTCGATGCATTTGCATTTATTATCCTGAATGACCAGCCTGAGGGGGAGCGAGCCAATCGCTGATCAGCTGGGGAGGGAGCTTCCCTAAGAGCAGCAGAGGAAGGCTGAGCGGATAAAGATGAGCTACTTCATATACATTTTTTCTGCTACCTCTTGTGCTTTCAGTTCTTCGCATCCCAATAAATTGTTATCTTTATTTTTCGGAAAAAGCTTTACATCCGTTGGTAATAATGGATTCCCATCATGAAGCACCTCGAAGACTGCGCCCTGATAAGTGATAATTTTGTTGCGTATGGACTGAGATAGTTTGGATCACCTTGACAAAAAAATATGTTTGCAATTTTTTAAATATAAACAATAAATCTTTAAAAGCCTTTAAAATATTTTGAAAACAAAAATACGTAAGCTAAAATCAAAGCAATTTTGTGTCTGTCACAAACGGTTAATTACACCAAAATCTCGCTTTTAGACAAGCTTCGGGGGTTGCCTAGATAACGTTAAATGTTTAAGTTTCGGTCAGCAAACTAACTTACACCGCCATCTGTTAGAAATGTATAGCGCATACAAATAAAACATTTAATTTGCAAAGAAGAAATATGGACGTAATTAAACGAGATAAAAAGTATCCTATCCTTTAAGTTGGACCAAACTACACACATTATACCAAATTTTATCAAGATCGGTTAAGTAGTTTTGGATTTTAGTGGTGACAAACATCGTGACACGGGATTTTTATACATACACTATAGATATATAATGTCGCCACTGCGCTCGCCCTACTCCACTGAAAAACTGCGTGAGTCAGCTGTTCTAGAAAGGCTAAGAATAGGGTAACTAAATGCGACAGTTTGGTGTACTTCGATTTTTGGTTTACACTATATTGCAAGATTACAAAAGATTGCATAAGATTTCATACATGTGAATGTCATATATCGCATACACTGAGAAACTTTTTGTTATAATAAATAATAAAAATGAATAAGCATCAAGTATAATATCGCTCCAAAATAGGGAAAACCGGGTTTGCGTATCAAAAATTAATATAGTACTTTTCAGTCAGAAAAACTAATATTTTTGTTTGAACAAACAGAAAGGATTCTGCACTAACTCTTATAAAACTTGCGAGAATTTAAGATTGGCTATATTAAAGTTGACAAGCGAGGTTAAAATGATAGTAATAGATTTAATTCGAAAGAGTGAAAACATCTTTTGAAGTTGCCATACAATGCATATTAGAATTCCAAACGTCTTTATGAGAAATAACTTACTTCAACAAAAGATTTAGCCCTCAGAAGGAGAAACTAAATACACAAATGAAACAGAATTAATTACGGAAAACACGCGTCCCATTATTATTTTTGTACTTTATACTTAATTGATTCACTATATGGGGCATTATTCCTCAACTGCCGCAACTCAAAAAGTCATGTTTTTCGATTGTCTCTAAATTCTGGGAATATGTTCGCCTACCCAACAGTAGTTAATCCACAAACTTATAGGCCAGGATTACCAACCCTCACCAAGTGAGGGGGGGTTGAATTTTCAACCCCAATGCCTGCAGGGGTAGTTTCAAACGCCTGTAACTTCCTTTCTAATTACGCAATTTAAATTTTTATGAGGGTTTTGGAAAGTCCTTTTTACACGCTTTCATCCTATTTTATTATTTATAACAAAAAAATTGTTTAAACAATTTTTTCAATAAATCAATTGTTTATTTAACTTTTTTCGCAATTTA
>NC_046666.1:52482649-52483814 GCF_010883055.1 Belonocnema kinseyi
TAGAGCTGGGGGAGCCAATGAAAATGGATTCAATGCGATGGATAGGCGGGATCTCGTGACCTTTGGGTGGACGGAGCGACTGAATCACGACTTGCTAGACTGCTACGATGCGAGTGTGGCCCGTGAAAGGGGTTACATGACACGGCTGCATGCTCTGTCGTGCGAGAAACACCCGGAGCTATCGCACTTTTCGCAGCAACGTCTGCGAAACCATGCTGAACTACTCCGTAAAAGGGGCTGTGTAAGCGGAACGGCTGATCATAAGACCAAAAGACGAATGCATTAACTTGCCATAAAGATAGGCTGGGCAAGGCAGTACGCGTCCCGCATTCAATGTGTGATTGACTACATCACATCTGGTAGGAATTTTACCGCCAAGGTTCGAAAGTTCGCGCGCGAACTCCGGACCCGTTATCACACACTTAACAAGTCAAAGCTGCTGACCATCAGGCAGCATATTGTTGAGAGAATACGGATACTATCTGACGCGAAGAGAAGTCTAGAGCGGAGGGAGAGATGGGCCAGAGAAAATCAACAGTTTCTCTCTGACCCATCTCGACTCTTCCAAGACCCTCCATTTACTGTCGAACATCCACCCAAACCAGAGGAGGTCGAAGTATTTTGGAGAGAAGTCTACGAAGTTCAGCATAGACTGGACGAAGACTCAGAAAATATAAATAGCTTCAAGGAGTTATGTGTTGCCCTGATAACACCTGATAAAGAATGCCCACCCATCACTACCGAGGAGGTGAAAAAATTATTAAGAGGGATGAAAAACTATTCCGCGCCGGGACCAGATTGTATCAAAACCTTCTGGTGGAAGAAGTTTTCTTCAACCCATCAGCATTTGGCCCGTATTTTCACCTCATATTTGAAGTCGGAAGAGCCGATTCCAGAATGGTTGGTGGAAGGGCGCACAATACAATACTCCTGCCGAAAATAGGCAACTTACCTTACCCGAAGAACTACAAGCCAATAACTTGTCTGAACACGCTTTATAAGATATTCACAGCTATCCTAAATGATAGGATTGTTCGGGCAATTGAACCTGTGTGGCGAGAAGTGTATGAACAACGAGGCTCAAAGAAAGGCGTAGCCGAATGTCGGGAGAACCTGCTCATCGATAGATGTGTCTGCAAAGATGCAGCATTCTACCAGCGTGACC
>NC_046666.1:52483914-52488738 GCF_010883055.1 Belonocnema kinseyi
CCGCTCCCAGCGAAATCGCGATAAAATTTCAGCTACAACCACGTCTCGCGACCGTGAGATAGGTGGTTACAGTCTGTAACGGAATCAATACAACGATCGAGCAAAAGCCTCGTGTACCCTCAGAACACGGAGGGACCCAAGGACTACCGCCTTCCGCATTTTTCCCGCAAATTTTTTAGCATATTGTTGATACGTAGGCATGCTTTTTAGGCCATTAGCAAGTGAAAGCTTGGCACCTTTCAGAGGGCGGATGATAAGGACGATTAGTTTAACAGAATATTCCGGGTACAATCGTTTCAACTTCCTTATAAGGTCTCGATACCTCTCTTTCTTTTCATTCTCCTTGGTTATGATGTTTTTGTCAGCTGGCGCCGAAAATTCGATAACGAACATGGTTCGCTTCTCGAAGTCAAGAAGAACCATGTCAGGCCTCGAGTGAGCAACAGAAACAATTGTCGTGAATATAAAGTTCCAGTATATGCGGCACTTCCCATTCTCGACAATTGACACGATTTTCCTAGGAGCATTTAGAGGAGCGATATTAAGGTTAATGCCGTAAGAATGACAGAGATGGTAATAAAGCACTCTTAGTGCTGCATTGTGCCTTTAGTCTAGTCAACGGAGAACAAATATCACTAAAAAAAAATTCGTAAAAGTAGCATTATTTTCACAGATACGTTGGCTATGGCTTTATAAAGATATTGTAAATAGCTCCCAAACATATGTGTACGGCAAAGTTTCGAAATTCTGGGAAGTGTTAAACAATAACATGTTTTTAAAAATTACTCGAGAACTGTTAATTTCAGGTCGCATATGGTGATGTGAAAAAATGTTCATAATTTTATGGTGTACAAAAAAGGTTCTATCTATTGTGGACCTATTGTCAAAGGCTGCGCTATGAAATTGGATTAGCTGCACATTTCTTTTATTTTTCAACAAATAAAATAAAATCTGAAATATCCGTGAAAAAACGTCGGAAATATATAAGGCGATTTGTACTGGAGCAAATTAAGGTTCCTGTTTAAAAAAAACGACTAAGTCATTTGCATGACAAACTATCAGTATAAAATGAGCCCAACTTCAGTGTAAAACTATGATTTCGAAAGCAGCTGTGATTATGAGTCCTAATGGCAGCAATGGGAGCGGGGGTCAAGAGCGGGAGTCAATATCATTTTGTCGGTCGTTATTTGTTTATAAGTTTTTAATATTTTATATGTATTTTTCTGGGAATTCATATAATTATATAACCTATGAATACATCAATTATCACGACTGCATTGTAGTTATGCTTTTTTTTATTATTTTTTTTATTTCATGCGTCGTTTTGTCACGTCTCAATCGAAAAGAACAATCTGAAATTTTGTTTTAGAATTATTCAAATATTATCACTATTATATTCTGCAATTAGCTTCTATATATGAAGCTGCTGAAACATCATATGGTATTTAAAAAAATCTATCTTTTAACAAACATTTTGAGAAATATTAGTCAGTCTTTCAAATTCAATGAAAATAAACTGTTATTCATCAAATATATGTGTTATAAATTTTTTTCTTGTCTGAAATCAAAAGTTACACAATTTGTATACGTTCTTGTGTATATATTAATAATTATTTATTTAAATTACAAGAATTGTTTTTTCAATGTAATTTTGAATCGCGCTTCAAAGGGTAGACAACCAGCGCTCAGCCCTAAGGCAAGCACGAATGATTTTATTCTAAGTGACTGGTACGCCCTATTAAATGAAAGAAATTTGGAAATTAGGTAAATATTGTTTCAATTGGTTTCCTTATTAACAATTATTTAGGCTAATATCGCAAAGCGAATAGTTGCTTTGACAGGTATTCAAGTGGCTGACAGCGCGGTTCAGAACTCCATAACTCTGCGTGAGCCAAATTCAGTCTCCAAATGATACTTTCCCCTAGATGCCCACATGGGCACACACGTTCAGAACTTATTATATTGAACCCTTCGAAATTTTTTTGCTTACTTTTCCCGACAGTGGACTTGGCCTTCGGGTGGCCGTGGCGTCACTGCAATGCAGGTGCTCAATAAGGAAAATTTGAAAAATAAAATTATAAAATAAAATTAATGCAATGCACAGTAAGCCATTTTTTATTTAATGAAAAATATATTCTGCTTGATAATTTGAAGAAGAGTAATTAGAAACATGTCCTTAAGAACCTATAAAAAACCATAATTACAAAAATGAATTTTTTATTTTCAAACGCAGTGAATAAGACAATTAACAATAAATACAACATAATTTTGAAATGTCTATAACTCGGATTAATTTGTACTTTATTAATTCTTATTTAGAGGTTAAGTCTACTATGTCAAGATTCTTTTTGGCAATGCTAACAACATTTTATTGAAGTAGACTGGGAAAATATGGCCGTTCCCGCAAAGCACGTTTTTTATTATTGCTTGCGATGAGCATGACAACTCCGGGAACGATCGTCTGCAATTAAAAATCCAAACGTACAAGTATTAGAGTCGCTACAGGTCTGATAGTTCCGGAAAATTAGGGAATGTTAGGGAAAACATAATCGAGTTCGGCTATTTTCGATTAAGTGAAATTATTTGTATTATTATGATTAAAGATCGCAACTATTTAGTTGCAAATTAATCTGTGTTTGTTAAGGATTCCAATTATTTGGTTTAAAATCCTTTTTATTTTGCTGAATTCAACTATTTTTTATATAAAATTAAAATCCTTTTTGGTTAAAATATCAAATATCACGTTACTCTTAAAAAATTATCTTCTTTGGTTAATAATTCCATTACATAGTTGAAAGTGACACTACTTTGTTTAAAATTAATTTATTTGTTTGATGACTGATCATTTTAGTTGATAAACATTTTTTTCAAAATATAATTACTTTGTTGAAAATTAAGATTTCTAGTTGACAATTAATTGCTTTAAGTGGAAATTTAAGTCGTAAATATGTGGTTTAGAATTTATCTTCTTAAGATGAAAATTTAAATATTTAGTTAAAAATTCCTGTATTTGATTGAAAATTCGAATTTTCTGGGAGATTATTTAATCTTCTAGGTGACTCATTCATTTTTTGGTTTAAAATTGCTTTAAAAATTCAAATATTTTATTGAAAATCCCTGTATCTTGTGTAAAAATCATCTTTTTGGTTGAAAATAAGTTTTTTCTTATTTACAATTCATTTCTTTAACTGAAAATGATACTGTTGCAATTTTTTGTCGGAAATTGATCTTTTTAAATACAAATTTAATCTTTTTTGTTAAAAAGTATACTATTTCGTTGAAAATTTAATTTCATTTAATTACAAATTTATTTTACTAACTGGAAATTTAACTATTTTATGTTTGGTTTAAAATTTATCTTCTCAGTTAAGAATGCATGTAACAATTATAAGTTTGTAATAATTAATAATTTTAGTTGAAAATTCACTCGAATTATTCTAATTTTTTTGCAAAAGTTACCTCCTTTGATAGAGGCATAATCTTTTTCGTTAAAAAATTATTTTTTTTGTAGGAAATTCAAGAGTCCGTGCGAGACTTCAATCCGGGTGATTTAAGGAAAGCAAACGTTAGCTCACAAGACTTTGACTGATCCTTCACATTTCTGTGGAAGATACCCTGCATACTCTTATTGAGGAGCTGTTCACGAAAGTTTTTCTCTTGTGCTTTCTTAATCTGGGCTTTCAGGAGTGAGTACTCGAGATAGATGAGATTTGATGCATTTTGCTCACCCCTAATACTGAAGTTAATTCCGAGTGTTTCATCAGCCTCCTCCGCTGCTTTGTACAGAAACGCTCCTTTGCCCACTTCTTCGTGATTCCAGACCATTTTAAGAAGACGGTCTCTTCCATTTGCAACTCTATCTACTGTACCCAGAATAATCCTGTTGTGCAGACATTCAAAACTCAATATTCCGCGACCACCTTGACGGCGTGAGATGTACAGTCGCGGAACGGAAGACTTCAGATGCATGCTTTTGTTCATGTGCATAACCTTTCTTGTCCCGATATCAAGGGATCTAAGCTCGTTCTTCGTCCATGGAACTACTCCAAATGAATAGAGTAGTACCGGGACGGCAAGCATGTTCGTTGCAGATACTTTGTTCCTCGCCTACAGTTCGGAAGACCAAATCTGCCGTATGAGACCTTTGTATCTGCTTCGGAGAGTATCCTTTATAGATGTCACATCCTGAATGCGGCTCTGTGGCAAGCCCAGGTATGTATAAGTCTCTCCATCGCAAACGTGTCGTATAGCGCTTCTATCAACGAGCTCAGGATCTTCAGGGATGCCATTAAGTTTTCCTCGTATCAAATAAACCTTGGCGCATTTGTCTAACCCAAATTCCATTCCAATTTCCATAGTATATCGTTCGACAATCCCTAGAGCTAGATGTAGTTGCTCTTTGTTCTTAGCATACCAATATCTTAAGATCGTCCATGTAAAATACATGAGTGACCTTGCACTTTCGATCTGCAGGTTTGCCGCACAAGTACCCGTCGGAATGGCGAAGTGCTAGAGATAGTAGCAATAATGTAAGGCAAAAGAGGAGAGGGCTCATAGTGTCACCCTGAAAGACACCTCTCTGAAAGGTGACCTTGTTAGTTGTCACACGATTTTTTCCAGATGAGATAGTAAATATGGTTTTCTAAAGCGGCATCATTCTCTCTATGCACCTAACAATTTGCGGATGAACCTTGAAGATTTCTAAAAGACAGATGATAAGTCTATGGGAGGTCGAATCGAAAGCTTTCCGACGATTCTACTAAAAGTGACATTTTCTGGAATTAGTTTAAAAGTTTAAGATTAAATAAAATTTTTATAAATAAA
>NC_046666.1:52488838-52499705 GCF_010883055.1 Belonocnema kinseyi
ACAAGACAATATGAAGCGGTGTGACTTAAATGGTACGAAAATATTTTTAATATCATTTGTGTAATCAGCGAGTCAAGTCAAGAAAAGGGGCAGGGGTGTGACCTTAAATTATTTCTGTGACCTATCACGGGGGTGCTTTCCCGCCTCCCACGAGACGTTGGAAAAGGGGCAGGGGTGTGACTTTATATTATTTCTGTGACCTATTACGGGGGTTTATTTTGTCGAAAAGTATCAGTCACAGAACAAAAATTTCAGACAAAAAGAGGTCTATAACTTTTTTTTCAGAATTTTTTTTTATTTTGGATATTAGCTGAGATAATCGCAAAAAACATGATTTTTATAGTTTTTTCATAGTTTCACTTTGAAAATCGACTAGTTGCAAATTTTCACTATCATTTTCGTAATCAGCGCGTAAAAATACATAAAAATACATAGTATGAACGAAATCGTCGGCTTACGCTATTCGGAACTCCACTCCGAAAGATTTTGAGATTAAATTTTTTTAAACAGTTATGGGAAAATTTTTAGCAGTTAATATTTCATTTCGAAATAATAATTCTAAATTTAATTTAATTTAACATCTGATATATAATTTTAGAAAAAATTTGAGTAAATTTAAGAGATATGTAGAAGTTTTGAAGCGATTAAAGAACAATGAAAATTTAAAAGATATTTTAGGACTTTTTTAAAAATTCTGGAAAATGTCATAAATTCTTTAGGTTCCCAAAACAATTACTTTCGATTTTTTAATTTGAAAAATGAGCTGTAGGAGAAAATTCAAAAAGATTTTTAAATATCAAATATTTCCTTAACTTTCGAAAAAGAGTAGAAGATTTTAAAGCGAAATTTTTCAGTTTGGTAACATTGAAAAATAAAAAATAAATTAAACCATAAAATTCTATAAATGTAGTGAAGATTAAAGGATAATAAAGAAGATTTTTAACCTGCAAAAGATTAAAAAAATGCAGATTTACGTGAAAGTTTTTAAACAAAAGGGAAGCCAGACGTTAAAAACGCAAGCGTCTGGAAACCAATGTTTTTTTTTTCAAGTAAAAAATTGTTAACAATATGTGTGGAAAACTGAAAACCTATATGGTAAAGTATCACATGCCCTTAATTAAAATAACTTTGAAAGGTCTCAAGTGAAGAAATAAATCTTATTCAAGTTCCCAGGAAAATTGGGGATGTTTTGAGGCAGTGTTTTACATTTGAAATAACTTTTCAAAATTTCAAGAAAAATTCCAGAAAGATAAAAATATTTTTAAAAATTTAAGAGGCTTTGCATAGATCTAAAATATTTTAAACTTTGGAAGCATTTCTGAAAACTTATGGAATATTGATCATTTTTCTGAAATTATAAAAACCCTAAATAATTTTTGAAAAGACTAAAATTTTTCTAATAATTGGTAAAATTCTGTAAAATAAAATATGTATTGTTTAAATCTTCTACATTCTTTCTTTGACATCTGAAATATTTTTAAATCTTTCCTAATTGTCTCATGAAAATTATAAAATTTATGTAATTCTAAAAAAACTGCTGATACTTCTTTCCTTGTAAATAATTTGAAAATGTGTGCAACTAAAAAAATATCAAAAAAGCATTGTTGTGTTACGTCAAAATATCGTTTAACGTATTTCTATACCACACTTCATCCTAAAAATCTATTTTTATTTAAAAAACGTCTATTAAGTTTTTAAAGCTAATACAAAAAAATGTTACGTAACTGCAGTTAGGATGTGCGAAAGTAAAAGGCTTTAAAGTGAACGTTACGTAATATGTGAACAAGAATATAAGTGTTCAGAAAATTTTAACAAATAAATTGTTATTTGAAAATTGAGTAAGCAGTACTGTTCCAAGGTATATGCTCAATATCTATGTAATCTTTGAGATATTTATATATATTTTTTATAAACATTGAAAACTTCAGTACATAAAATTTCACCTAGTCGCCGTTAGAAAATACGTAAAGCTATTTTTTTACAAATTCAACTATCATTCTTATTTGTTTTTAAGAGAAAAAATGCCTCGCTCAATAAGAATCTCTGAGTTCCGTATTTGCCTAACGTTATTACACGAGGCCTAAATACTATCTCATTGTTTATCGCTCACATTAAAAAATACTATAAGCTGTCTTAGTTTATATTATAATATTAATTTTTATGAAGATTTTTTTTATTTGAGACAGATTCACACCTTAAGACATGAAAATTCCGTTGTCTTTATTTAATAAAAATTTTGTGCTTATAAATTAAGAAATCAATGGGATCAAACTTCCGACGAACAAATTCGCAAATCCTTATAATGCAAATTTTTTGAAATTCGTTGTCAAAGAGATTTTTTTAGTTCCATGATGCGTTCGCATAAAAAAGGTTTTCATAACTTAAACAACAAATTCTGTGCGACAGTCAATTCCTTACCGTGCAGCAATGCTAACTTTACGCACTCGGGAAATTAGCGGAAGTCAATTTATGAGCTTTATCTATAGATGAATGTGATATTATCTATAGATGAAATCAGAAGTGGAAAGTTTTTAAGAATAACATAAGTAAAATAGCACTTGAATTTAATATTCACCTTCACACGTGATTCTATAAGAAGAAAATGAAGATTTGTGAAATTTTTGTACTCTAAAAAAATTGATATAGAACTTATGTTGCAATTTTTACTGAAAAATAATATTCAGCTTCCAGCGTGGGGCGAAATTTGGTAGCTGCTTGAAATCTTGCGATCATTATGCGCTAGGTCTTCCCAAGGCTATTTTTTGATTAATTATTATAAGACATAGTAAACTTGTTCAAATGCACTCTGCTCGCGAATAGAATTCGGCGCTCCCAAATTAAGTATAAACTAGCCCCAAGGATTTGGGTATACGGTTATGAGAAATATTAATTCCCGTTCATCCTAATGTTTGCCAATCGGGACACATCTTAGGATCGCTCTCAATGTCAATTTTATTTAAAATTGTTAAAAATTTTACCTGCATCGAGTTGACTCTCAAGATTTTTCTTCACGATGAAGCATAGAATACGAATCAAAAAGTAAGTTTTTCATTTCACCCTCATAAGTCTGTTTTATTAGTTCCCCAAAAAATCCATAAGTAAAAAATTGGGTTTTGCGAGTTTGTGGTGATAATAATAATGTTTGATTCATGTTGCTTTTTTTAGTATAAATTGTTACTAATATATACAATATTTCTTCTGACTGAAAATTAGATGCACCTTATAGTATAGTATAGTATTTATTTCTTCATTGTACATTCCTTTGAGTTTTACAATATGTGTGTCCTTCGTCCTATAAATTTAAAATTACTTAATGACCATCATCGCCCATTACGAAACTAATTAGCAAATACCCTAATATTTCAAAATTACAATGCAATCATGAATTATGTATCATACTATTAGCACACAATTCTAATATCTGAACAATTTATTTTATTTCTCTCTCGCCTTTCTATCAAACGCACTTGGGTATCCGGTACAGATAGGGTTCGGTTTACCACTGAGCAATTTTCGCAATATGTCTTTACGAACTTTCTCGGTTCCACCTCCGCATATTTTTGGTTCTCCTTCACTCATTCATTATCTATTGCCCCATCTGCTCCTTTGCAATTCCAAATGTGCATAACATTCTCCTCCTTAGTCCCACAGAGCTTACATGAAACATCTTTAAACCATTTATTTCCTTCTTTCCCCAAATTTCCGCACCTAATTCTTGCACAATGTTCTTAAATTCCTCCATCTGTTATCTTGCCTTCCCTGTTCTGAATTTTTGTGCCAAGCCAGTCACTACGCCTCTCAATAATTTGCTTTCTACCTCCCCTTTCTCCCTTTCTATAACCACCTCACTGTTTCTCCATTTCCCACCTCCCTGCCTGCCTCCTGGAAAGTTTTACCCCAACTCGTCGGATTACCGTTAATAATATCCCTTAGTTCCTCTTTCACACAAATCTTAGGCTACCTATCCTTACTCATCTCACAAATTCGCATGAGGTATCTGATGGCTCTTTTCATAACCGCGATATCTACGCTATGCCTGTCCGCTTTCATCCTCTAAATGTAATTTGGTGTCGTGCCAACTAAAACCATCGTCATTTTAATGTTTTAATCAGCGTGTACATCAAGTACAGTCTTTTACCTATTTTGTTAATGCTTGCCCTTTTCATTATGCCCCATATTGAATTCGAGAAATGTTTTATGTAAGTTCCTCTGGTGGAAAACCATAAGTCTGTATTTATACTTGTCCACTACATCTAGTTCTTTTCGACTCACTTTCCATCTTTCCCCTTCTCAGCTCCACGCCTAAAAATGATCTATTTAGTTGTATACGCGTTTATATCCAGCTTGTTATTTTCAAAGTGCACCTCTAAGCTTCTCAGCATTTCACATCACCCCTTTGTCTGCACATTTCAGTACAAATATTTTGGTTCTCCCTATTACCGTTTCCCCTACATTCCGTGTTTCCCACGCTTGTCCGTGTATCGGATAAATAAATTAAATAAATTTGGCCTGAGAGGACAAACTTGTTTTACTCCCATGGAAGAAACGAAACATTCTGTAATTCCCTCTCCTGCAATAACTTTATTTAACGTCCTTCCGTGTATTTTCCCTATCACTTTCAGCATTGTGGCTTCAATCCCTATCCTCTATAGTTTTTCCAGTAAGATCCCTTTGTCAACTGTATCAAATGACTTCTTCAAATCCACAAAATCCACTCTCAATCTTTCATCCAGACTGCTATTATTTCAAAATCTACATTCAGTAGCGCCTCCCCTTGTAGTTTCCCGTCACACTTTCTCCCCTCCCAAACTTTGTAAATTCGTAAAATTCGCACTTTTTCCCACGCACGACCTAATTTCGCTATCTTCCACATTCCATTTAATATTCTGTGTATCGCTCTTGCCCACGCTTCGGATAACCATTTGATAAAATCTGTAGATATCTCGTCCTCTCTCGCAGCCTTTCCTTTTTGTAGCCTTTCGACTAGTTTAGCTACTTCTTTAAAGGAAATTTCTCTATTTAAATCCTTTAGCTGTTGTTCGTTAACCTGTTCCGTATCGTCTCGGCTGATCCGATTGTTAGAGTTCCTCTCCGTCGAACAACTTCATGAAACGTCTTTTCCAGTCTTCATTTTTTATCGCACTATTTTTATTTTTTCTTCTCGTATAAAATCCACCTATTTCCTGCAAAAATCCTCTCATATTCCTGCTTTTATGTACCTTCTTGCAATTCAGCTCTCTTGCGTGCTTAGCCTTCTTTCCTATCCAATCCCTCAACTTCCTTCGCTTTCTCTACATTCCTCCTTTGTCTCCTTTTCGTTTTGAAATACCGTTTCAAAAGTTTAACCGCCGATTTCTTGAGCTTTTTTTCCTCCTCATCTCTTTTTCTGATTCCATTAAAACCACCTATTTATAGTGCCCTAGTAATGCTTACTTGCTATGCAGTTTCTTTTATCGCTCTTATCACCTTGTCTCAGCTTTCCTCCTAAGCTTCCTCCTCTATGGCTATCCTCTCTTCTCAAATAATTTCTAATGTCTTCCTATAATCCAGACCTTTCTCTTCACTTCCTTCACCTCCATTTTTCTCCCTTTTCTCCTTATCCATTTTTAGGGAAAAAAAAGTTATCATGGTTTTAAAAGTGGTTTACCCTGCATAATTTTGATAAGATGCCTTTCTTCCATCAGAAGAAATTGTATAAAACAAATGCGAAAAAATAAAAAAGTAGAGTTTTCCAGATAATCTTTTTTTATTTATTTTTCTTTCTTCAAATCTTGAAAACATGTAAAAAATATTTTCTGGAAACCCCACCTTTTTTATTCTTTAAAATATTTTTAAAAAATTTTCTGATAATAGACAAAAGGCATCTGATTAGCATCATGCTGGCTAAGCCATTTTTCAATCCGGGAGATTTTTGTTTCTTAAAAATGTAAATTTTGAACTTTCTCGCAACGATGAAAGATATCGCAGAAGAACAACAGAAATTTTTCATAAAAGTTTCTTAGACGTGCAAACTTTTAGCCTAACATTTTTTTGTATCTGTCATTTTTTCCAAGAAAAAGTAAAACGTTCAATTCTAAGAAAAAAAATGCTCCTGGCAACAAAAGGTATTCAGCTGGCATTAAATTTACAAGGATATCTTCCTTATAAGAATACACGTAAAGAAAAGGCTAAAAATTTAAAACTGGGTTTTTAGAGAAAATTAACCATAAAATTCAAATACGCATAACATCGTTGAAAAATTTGTCTTTGCAAGTCGGAAGATTACGCATCGCCTAATTTCCTCTAAAAAAACAACATATTTCGTTCGCAAGAGATTCTGCGATTTGAAGTGTAGAGAGCCCTATCTGATTTGAAATGGATAAGGTCAATTAAGTTCTCTGAATTCTTTGAATATCTTGAATTCTCAGAATTCAAGGAATTTTCTGAATTCCGTGACTTCCCTGAATTCCTGAAATTCTTCGAATTCTATGAATTCTAAGCATTCCTTGAATTCTCTGAATTTCTTGAATTACACAAATACCTGCAATTCTACGAATTCCTTGAAAGTACATATTTTAAACTAACATAAACTTTAAAATTATTATGCAACTAAATTGTATAAACATTTACATTTTTATATTTTATATTTCTAAAAATCTAATTCCTGGAAAGTGAGGCTGTTAAAACTCTTTTTTACAGTTGTTTATTAGAAATAGAAATTTATTGGCTGAAGTCTAATGTGTATTATCTAACAATTAAATTTTGAGAAAAAAATATAATTGTTTAACTAGGGAATATCAACTTAAACCAATTTCAATAGTTTTCTGAAACTTACCTTTGGATTGATGCGTACAGTTTTGATGTTCGGAACCAATTATGGATTTTGGTTAGAAAAACTCCTTAAAACCAAGGCATGGTTAATCACATGTGTTAATCACTAAATTAAGGTCTATACCTATTTCTGAATTTCCTTTAATTCTTTTGAAATATTTCAGTGTATTTTTAAAGATTCGGAGAAATTTCTAATAGATTTAAATAATTTGGAGGGATTTTGTAAACTGTCATTTTCTAAACTTCTAAAGTATTTCAAGAGCTTTTAATTTGAAATATTTAAAAAAATTTAAAAAGATTGTAAGGAATTATTAAAAAATTCCATTCATGTTTGGGTATTTTAAAGCGTTCCAAATATTTTAGGATAAAGAACTTTTTAGAATTTCGGAAGCTATGGAGCGATTTTACAAAACCTATAAAGTTTTTAGGGATTTTATAGATGACAATGTATTTTAATACGTTTTCTAAGGTTTCCGAAAATATCACCTTAGAATTTTACAGAAAATAATAAAATCTTAGAGGATTTCAAAGAATGTATTCGAAAAAGCGAGATATTTCGTAGGGGTTTAAATATTTTAAGTGATTGGGAATTGACCTTGAACTATTATGGATTTAAAAAAAAAACTGAAAGTTTTTATTCAATTGGACCTGAAGATTCATTGGTAAAAAGATCAAAGCATATGGAATATTTAAAAGTATTTCTTCAAATTCCTTGGAATTCTGAAAAGCTATAAAAAATTTGAAAGTATATTTTTAATATTTTAGGTTATGTTATAAAATTACAAAGAAATTTTTATTTGATCTCATAAATCTAATGGGAATTAATAGGATTTGAAATGTTTGAGAGTATTTTAAGTGATTTCCAGTTGTTTGTAGAGGTTCGAACAACTTTGTACTTTAGGTTATTTTGAAAGGTTCCAATAAAGAGATTTTAAAAATTTCAAAGATTTTCAAAAGTTTTAATAATTTGAATGGGTTTCAACGAATTCGCATTCATTTGTAATTAATATCCTAGAATTTTGGAAGATATAGAAGGATTTTACAACACCATAAGGTTTTAAGATGTTTTAAAAGATTACAAGGATTTTATAAGATTGGAAGATTTCAATGATTTTTAAAGTGTACATGTATCAATTGTACATGTACATTTTTCAAATGAAAGTAAATTTCAATTAAAGATTAGAAACATATTCCTAACGAAAATTCAATAATGTGTTAATAACAGTATTTTTGCTTTCTAAATACGTTAAAGATATTGGTTTATACGAAAATATAAAAATTACGAAAGGACGATTTTGTTCACACATTAATTAATCAATTAATTAGTAATAAGGAATTGGGCATTTCTTAAGCTGTTTAATTTGTTTAAAATTTTTTTAGAAATTTTAGTGCTTAAAAATTTCGTTTTATGAATTTTTAAAGAGAACATTTTTTCGATATTAGAAAATAAAAATTCGTGTCAGGGCATTTTACATAAATGATTTTTTAGACAAATTTATTTTAAATTAGATTCATTCAATTTTTCAGACGAGTTTTCATTAGTTTAATGTATTATTCCAATTTTAAAGAATTTGATGGAATTTTTAGAGAACTTTAGGGGAAGAATTAAATTTTATTTTTAGGGATGCAACAAATATGGAATATTTTTGGAACTTTCTATATTTAAAAATTTGTCATATTATGCATTTTTAATTAATCTGTTTTTAAGATTGTAAAATTAAAATCCAGACTCATGAACACGCAGTTCGAGCATATCACGATGTAAATATTAACAAAGAATTTTTTATAAGAGCAAAAATTCTTGATTATGATAACGATTTAAAACATAAAAATTGTACCTTTAACATATTTTCAACATTTTTCTTTGTACTCATTTGATAAGTGCCTACAATAAAACCCAACTCATTTCAAGGAATTTTAAAAAATTTTAAAAGTCGTTAAAAAATGTTTGGAAAAATTTGAATAATTTTGTAACCTGCTTAGAAGTTTTGAAAAAATTTCAGAAAAAGATTTAAAATTTGAAAAGAGGTAAACAAAATTAAAAGCTCCTGTCAAATTTTGAAAGATTTTAAGTTTAAAAAAAATCGTGAGATTCCTTGCAAAACCTAAAATAATGGTTGCTTTGAAAATTGTTTTGTAATGAAATCCCCTTTTAATCCTCTTTTCTTAGATTTGCCTTTTTCCTAAGATTAAACTGCTGAACCGATGTGACATCTGTAATTTCTAGAGAATTTATATTTTTTTATAAACACTGGAAACCTTTTTATATAAAATTTCACCTGTTCTTCGGTTGTTTTAGCCGAATGTTTACCAGCTAAAAAATTAAACATTTTATACTTCTAAAAAATATCATCGTTTTTTACCATCTGATTAATTTTATTTTTTTTGTTTTTGAAGAGAATAATTTTTTACTCAATGAGAGTCCCTTTCGTCTCTATTTTCCGAAAATTATTCCAGCGTCGTATACTAGACTCCCAATTATAAAATGTTTGTCACATCATTAAAAACATATGTGAAGAAATAGCATTTGTAAATTATGTATCATTTATTGCTTGCTGTTTTGAAACATTATTGATATAAGAGAATATCTTAATTTTAAATGATTGTTCAATATTGGCAAATAATTCTGTTCTTAACTTTTTGCTACCACGCTATAATTTATCAACTTTTTTAAATTTCCAAAGAAATAAGAAAAATTAAATTATGAGAATACTTATTAATGATTGTTTAGCTATTTATTAATTCTAAATGGTTTTGGGATTCAACATTTCTAAAAGATTTCTGGAAAAGTTTAAAATAATTTAGGTTTAGTTTTGAAAGAATAGTTTGAAGTTTTTGAAATTTAAAAATGTTTCCGAGTATTAGATTCTATGGTACAGCTGTGTAAATATGCCTGTTTTGTTAAAAGATCATTTCTTCATAATGCTAAAAATTATAAATGGTTGAAATAAGATTAAATATTAAGAAAAAAAAACGCGATTTTTTGACTATATTCTATGAGAAAATTGCTATAGAAATAAGAAAGATAAAATTGTTACACAAAAATTGCTATCTAGAGGTAATTGCTTAAATTGTTAAATAATAAATTGTTAAGAAATGTAGTTCAACATCTTATTACCAGTAGCAAATATTATTTTATGTATTATCATCAGTTTCTATCAAGAAAACCGCAAAAAAAACAATAATTAGCGCTTAAAAACCTGCTATACCCAGTTTCTCACTTATGGGATTTCAGGGACCCTATAAATCAGACCTGTAAGGCTTTACTTCAAAAAGTGTTTTTACTTTTATTCTGTGAATAATTTCTATGAAAAATATGTGGTTAAAGTTCTGAGCGTTCAAATGAACATTTTTTACTAATGGCTTTGTAATCCAAAAAAAACCCGTGCAGAAATTGCCAAATGTTTGCTTTATTTCCGATTTGGGCCAGATCGGGCACACAATTTTGTGGTTGTTAAATTTGGCCCCCTCTAGACCCCGGCTTAATAGCCAAACTTGCCAAAATAAGTGGGAAAAATGCTAAAAGTGAGAATAAGACGAGTGCGTAGGTATACTATACTTTAAAATATTCCTGAATTACGTGTTGAAGACTATAATAAGTAAATTGATCAAGAATGTTAATATGAAACCCAACCTCGAAAAGAGCTTATTTAGTTATAAGAAAAGTAGCAAAAGTAATATTTCATTTTTTGAATGTGAAAAGGAATTAGATCAACAATGACGTCATAAATATATTTATTTTCGCGTGTTTTCAGGTGATTTGATATAATCGAGATGTGAATAGAACCTTCTTATTTATAGTCGCCTTTGTAAAAATAACTTAAAGAGGCAGTGCGATATTATAATCCACTTATTTCAAAATCGCTTTCCACAATTAAGTTCAATATAGAAATTAAAAGCAAATTCAATTTAAAAATTAAAACCAAAAATATATTGCAAAATACTTAAATGTTTTTGTTTCTTGGAAATTAACAAACATTACTTGAAATTATTGGTGTGTTGTCATTGAATAAAACAAGCTCATTTTATAAAACATAACGTATAAAAATTTATTTTA
>NC_046666.1:52499805-52522579 GCF_010883055.1 Belonocnema kinseyi
TACCATAAAGGACCTTGAAGATGACAAACTTTAGAACATAGATCAAATACTCAATTTCTTTCGTTAGAAATAAGGATAAATTGATTGTTACGTCGTAACAGTTTTATCATACACATATGCTGGCTGTTATATTTCGTCGTTTGACTTTTTTCGTTTGCTCGAAAAACAGTGTCTGACATTCTTCAATTTTTTCATATCACGATCTGTTAGATAACCTTATATTTATATTCTCAAATTTCAGTTAAGGAGGTGATATATTCGATTTTAAAATTATTTTCTTTAAGAATCCCATTTAATTAAGAATAAGGAAAAGCGCTTGGGCCCCAATCGGGCATCGCGTTTCATTCCGAGCCTGGCCCAATCTAGATAGCCGGATTTGGGCGAAATTCTGCCTGATCTGGCCCCGATCAGATCCAAATTGAAATTTCTGTACGGTAAGTGCTGAAATATTTGTTTATTTACATAGGAAATAATTTATTATTGAAACGGAATTATAATTCATATTTTAAATTATAGTTGGAACAATAGTTATTGGAAAATAATAAATGGCGAAAAATGTTTCGTATCTTTGAACGTTCGGAACTTAAGGCACATAAGAAAAATGTAAAGGGTAAACGTAATATTGACTACTCTTACTGTCTTTGATCGTATTTTATCGCGTCTGTCACGTTGTATACACACATTCCTAATTATAATATTTCTGAAGGTTTTTCATCTTATCACACGTATCAGAAAACGGATGGTTTTTAGTATTATATAGCAGTGAATATGATTCAGATTTCTCCTACATTTTTAACGAAGTCAGTGAAGAAAACATGAAGAACCTGATTGGGAATCTGCTTCTTGCAATTGAATTTTTCGTTTACTTTTCTCGTAAGTCTGCTTTATATAGTATACTTATTAATATAAATGTATGAAATTTCACATATTCTCGAAATTAAAAATGTTGCTGCAGGAGGGTTGTAGTCCCAATCTTGGCAAAGTTTTGTTTGCACTTGCGTTAGGGCAGTGCGCTTAATGGGCGCGTATTGAAGTTCGTCAACTTTGGGATTACTGTAGTGGAGTATGATTCCAAGAATTATTCATCTAAAGAGAACCCACACTCCATGCCTTAAGACGCGGCAAGTACGTGAAGTCCACGTTGGAATTTGCGCAATGGCGCATGCGCAGTCTATCAGAGAGAAACGTTCAGGGCTGCCAGATTTATTTATCACAAACTACGCGATTGGATTTAACTTATCAGAATAAGTTAATGATAATCGAACAAGAATTTCATGAAGTCGTCCAAACTTCGGTCACAATACATATATTGAGCGACTTGTTTTTCTCAAGTTTGGACCACGGGTTCAAAGTTCTATCTGGCAAGCCTGGAATCGCTGCCAGCTAAATGGGGGACGTGATAATGCTTGCTTTAAATGCATGGTTGTGAAGAGCAGGAACATAGAAATAGTGCAAATTCCTGGAGAGTATTGTACTAAATTATCGAACTTTTTAAAATTGAAATATTTTGATTTAAAGGAGCTTTTTTATATTTATATCAAATTTTACATTTTTTATGTTCATAATTTTAAAATTTTAATTTTTAATTGTCGTGTTCTGAGAATTTGTGATTTTGTAATTACGAATGTTTGTAAATACAACACGGAAAAAATATGATATAGCTGAGAGAACTATATTTGGTTCTTAGAACTAGAAAGTATAGTTCGTCCACCAACACTACCGGATGGTCCTCACAACTCTACCAGTATAGGCGTTACAACTATACTAGTATTCCTAAACGTCATATTGCTCCAAGAAGGATTCAAGTTCGTTGGCGAGAAAATACGTGATGTAACAATTCTTTCGAGAACTATGGTGCTACCACGAAGTAGAATAAGGAAACCCCACTTCCATACTGCTTTTGGAAAATTTGGACGCATAGATTCGGATTTAGTTAGTTGGCATCGTTCATAGAGCCTCTTGCGGAAACGCGTTGAAATAAAAGTTTCACAAATGGTATTATTTCTATTTAAAAACGTTAGAAATTGTATACATTTAAATTAAATTTAAAAAATAGACATTTTTATTAGAAGCGTTTGGAAATGGTATAATTTCTAATTTAAAGCTTACAAAATGAGACGATTTTATTTTAAATATAAGAGTCATGAATTTCAATGATTTAAGATTATAAGAAAATTTAGAAAATTCTACAAGTTCAAAACGTTAAAAATCGAATATTTTCCAAATTCAGTTTTGAAATTTTTATCATTTAAAATTCAAAGCAATTAAAACTGTAGCATTTCTAATTAAAAGCGTTCCAAATTGCAAAATTTCAGATCGTATTTTTTTTTTTAATTGACAATTTTGTTAGAAAGTAGTTGAAATTGTATCATTTAATTCTAATTCAAAGCGTTCAAAATTGAACAATCTTTTCTTGAAATTAAAAATCTCGAATCTGAATAATTTAATATTAAAATATTGAAAATAGAACAAGTTAAAAACGTTAATATTTTCAAATTAGAATATTGAAAATTCGCAACAACTTTCTTCTGAATATTATCCTTTTAGTTATAAATTTTATTGTTTGGTTGAAAATTTCATCATTTTCTCTAAAAGATATCAATTTTGTTTATAAATTGCTTATAATTCTTATTTTGGTGTTAAAAAGTGAACTGGAATCTTCTTTCGATTAAAATTGAACTATTCTTAAAAAGTTTCTTTGTTTAATTAATCTGTTTTCGGAGAAATTTAATATTTTTTATATAAAAATGCAACTTTTCAGTTGAAAATTCAACTCCTCTTTTGAAAGCTTGTCTTTTTGATTGTAAAATTATGTCATAATATTTGTTTGGAAATTCTACTGTTTAAATATAATATTTGGGTGTTGAAAAAGTAACTGAAATATTTTCTGGATGAAAATTCAGCTGTCTTTTTAAAATTCGTTTTTCTTTTATTTAATTAAAAATCTATCTGTTTGAAGAAAAGTGTCATATTTTGGATAAAAATGCAAGTGTTTGGTTGGAGATACAATGTTTGTGTGCAAAAAGTCATTCTTTGTAGTTGAAAATTCTACTATTTTCTTGAAAATGTCACTATTTCGTCGAAAATTTACTTTTTGTTGAAAATTTATATTTTGGTGTTAGAATTTAACATGACTATTTTCTGCATTAATGTTCCAGTTTTAACCAAATTTAACATTCTTATCACAAATTCATCTGTTTTAGTACAAAATTTAATATTTTTTGGAATGAAATGTAACTATTTGGAAGAGAATTGAACCATTTTGTTAAAAAGTCATCATTTTTTTATAAATATCCATCTTTTTGGTTGAAAGTTTAATTATTCTGTTGAAAAATAGCCTTTTTTGGTAAAAATAATTATTTAGTTTGTAATTTCATTTTTGTAAGCTAAAAATGCATCAGTTTTGCGGAGAATTTATCTTTTTCTGAAAAGTCGTATTTTGTTGAAAAATTCAATTTTGGTAAAGTAAATTTGTATTTTTTGAGCGTAAAGGCTTAATAAATTAGATTAAGCTTTTATTTATTTTTTGACTGAAAAATCTTTATTTGTTAGAAGTTCGTCTTTTTGGTTTTAAAATTCTTTTTTTAACTATGACACTTTTTCGTTGGGAATTTGTCTTTTAAGGTTGATTATTCAGCTATTATGTTAAAAATTTAATTAGTTTGTTGAAAATTTCAGTATCTGGTTAAAAAGCCATCTTTTAGAATAGAAAAGACATTTTTTTGCTTCAAATAAATTTAACAATTTAAACATTTAACATTCGTATATGAAATACTGTTTTATTTCGTTTATAAAATATGCTATATTAAAAATATAACAACATTAATATGCTGGTATTTGAATCTTAAAGATTTTAAATGAAAAAATAGTCAAGGAAAAATCAGAGAATTGTGAGAATGTTCTTGGATTCGCATTTTTCCGCAAGAGGCGCTACGAGCGATGCGAACTAGCTAAATTCTACTTCGTGGGTGCTATAAATTAAAAATCTACGCGCGCAAAAACATTCGCGAAAGCCTGTTTTTCGGGTTCAACAGGTCTCAAAATGTGGAGATTTGACGAAAAAGATACGATACAAAGAAGTTTTTAGCAAAAAAAAAAAACACCTCGAGAAAATGACGCTTCTCTTTCATTTTAAGGTTAAAGTCATACGTGTATGTAAAGCAGTGTATTGGCAATGCGACAAATCAGTATAGGTGTCTTACCTATACCGTAAATTCTAATTTAGTTTAAATTTACATGGCCTAGTTTCAAGTTTCGAAATGTATGATTAGAAAGCTCAAGTAATTTGGATTACAATTTTCTTTCGGCATTTTTTTGTTGATTTTAATTCTCCCTTCCGTCAAGTTTTTTTAACTTTAGATAAATATTACAATATTTCACTATTTTATCATGAAATGAGGAAGATTATTTGTAAATACACATAAACTATAGGGCTATCCAAAAAAGGCTTTTTTTAAAGCGAAAACGCTCTTCAATTTTTTAATCAAGTTTGATACCTAGAAAATTATCCTAATTGTGTAATGTTTTTTTTATTCGTTACTACAAATGAATAAAAAGTTATAGTGACCATCATGTAGGACGTATATTATAGTAATGAATTTTTTTTCACGGAGGATATTTGTCCGTAAAAAAATCACGAACTTTTTTTCACGGAGGATATTTGTCCGTAAAAAAATCACGAACTTTTATTTAGATCCCGGATAAAAGATAAAAAAATGAAACATTGAATCTTATTGCTATAAAAAATGTATGGATAAATTTTAGAATTTTTTACTACCAGTTTCTGAAAGCTTCAGACTTAAATATTATGTATGAATTCAAAACGTGGAGGATTCCAACCCTCGAAAAACTGCTGACTCACCAGTTTCTAAACATACTAGACGATAATATCTACGCGCACGCCTAATAGATTGTTCTTTAAACTATATACAAATAGCTGTACATAAAATTGGTCAATCCGAACAAATAATGACATACACCGACGTAAATACTATTTTTTCTGACTCAGGGAGCCTCAAAACTTCGACATTTGATGGAACCCGTGAAATTTATTTTTCACATAAATCGTCTCATCATGATGAGAATGTAAAAATCTAGAAAAAGTTTAGAAAAAATTGAAATCATTCTAAAAGACGTATACAAGTTTTGAAGAAAAAAATGCAAAGTAATTTGAAATTTGAAAATATTTAGAAGAATGAAAAAAAACAATAATTTTAAGAGAATATTCACAAAGATTTCAAAAAATTTCATAAGATTTGTGAAATTCTCAAAAAATAATCCGTAAAGTTTTAAGGTAATGTTTTTAGTTGTGAAAACATCAAAAAAATATTTTAAAATCTGCAGAGATTTCACAAAATTAAAAGAAAGTAGATTACTGAAGATTTTCGAACAAACTACGCGGAAGATTTTTAAGGATTTGTAAGGTTGAAAAACTTTCTTAAGATTGATAGAAACATGAAAACTGGTCCTTTAATTTGAAAAATTAATACATTATTAGCAGAGAACCCCGAATTACACAAGGTTAAATGGGGTTGCATCAGATTGCATGGCAAAATATACACCAGATTACAACAGTAGTTAAACCCTTCGATTAATAGTTGAGTGCTCCCAAAGTTTAACCACTTTTGCCTACAATGTTTCAATTATGAACAAATTGTAATACTATCATTTCAAAAATATTTAAAGATTTTCTACTTGAGATTACTCAAGTTTCGCTCCAAAAAAAAACTAAAATAAAAACGTTTTCATTTTCACGATAATTTTTATTTTTTTTGTACAGAAGTAAATTCTTCACCATCGTACTACGGGGAAGGTTCATCACGGCCAACGTCGTATCGCCCTGACCCAACTGAAAATATTATATTTATCAGATTTAGAGCCAGGAATATTGAGGTGGTTCGCAAGACATTCGGTGGTATTAGTCTACCGGTCAGATGTACTCTTTTAGATCATCCAGATTATCTTCAACCTCGTGGTATTCCAACCCTCAAAAATAAAGGAAAGGAAAATTTTGCAACCCGTCCTCTTGTTGGTGATGATCACATAACGTATTGTGTGGTATATGTAACAGAACACGAAGAAGTTTTGGGAGTTAAGGTTCCACCAACTCACCAGGCGGCGAGTCCTGATCGATACCGCGGTAAACGAATATATGATAAAAGACTTTTTGTGTACCTAGAATATAAAAGGGGAGTTTACCAGGCGCTAAGTACGGCGTATTTAAAATGTATTTAAATGTATTTAAAATCCAAATCATCCATGAGGTTCTGAGCAATCTCACGCGATATATGTCATTCACAAATATGCAATTTTATGCAATTATAAGCGAAAAATTAAACAGAAAATTTAAATCATTTCTCCGAAAACTTGTTGCTGACAAAAAGAAAAGAAATTTTCTGACGGAGTCAAAACTTTCGTTAATATATAGTATATAACGCGCGTATTTATGGAATTCCAGGAATTTGGTGGAATTCACAGATTTACGAAATTCATATGACGTCCGGATTTCACGGATTTCGTGGAATTAGCAGAATTCGTGGAGTTCACGGAATTCCAGGAATTCACGGAATTCAAGGTATTCACGGTATGCACGGAATACAAGGAATCCACGAGATTCAAAGAATTCAATTAATGCAACGAATTCAATGAATTCACGTAATTTCCGGAAATCCCAGCAATCTGAAAATTCATGGAAATCAAAGAATTTAAGCAATTTAAGAATTGTAGGGAATCCAAAGATTTCACAGAGCTCAAGGAATTCATGAAATTCGCGAAATTTATGGACTTTACGAAAGAACCTCGTCCATTTTTATAGAGGTTTCTGGGCCCCCAGCGCCCAGTAATGAAATATATATCAGATTAAGGTATTCAGTTAGAAGTTTAAAAAAATCATTGCTTTGGCCTCAGTATTTGCTACAGTCCTGAGATAAAGATGATTGTAATATACGTATCAATCTGAGAGTCATAGGGGGCCCCAATTGCCTTTTCAATTCACATGGACTTTGACAACTGTTTTTTAAATGTATTTTGACCCACTGAATACGAATTTCGAGCATGGCTATGCGTCCCAATGTTCAGAAAAAAGTTAACAACAAATAATTGCTTAAAAACTGAAAAAAAAAATTATTACTAAATTAAAAAATAAGATAAGTTTTTTTGAGAAATTTTAAGAAAAAAAGTACTGTACTATTTTTTGCATATGACGCTTAGTTTTTAGGGAAAAAATGTTTAACTTTTGAAAATAACCATTTTTCCCATTTTTAAAGGTTAATCAATTTCAATTGAATAAACATTTTTTAATTCTGTTGACAAATATCAAAAGTTCAAATCGTTACGTATGTGCTACAATAAATATTTATACGAAAAAGTTAGCTTGCGTATGTTTTTAACTTCGAGAATATATATATATAACGTTTACATGCTGTGCTTTGGCTTCTGACTCACCCCACCTCGTTTCCCACTACACAGATGATCCAAATAAACGCCATGCATTTTCGATATCTCGAAAAACATACGCAACAAACAGCTGCGGCGGCTCATGGATAGAATGCAGGACTCCCATGCGGGAGGCCTGTGTTCGCTTCTCGGTGGGTACCTCTGACTTCTTTTTTAAAAAGTGTATGTGCTAAAAACAACACCGCGATTCTCAAGTCGTTCGTATTCTACTTGTAAATAAACTGTAGGTCCAGTAACCGGAAACTGAAGAGCCCGGTTACTATAGGTTTCATCAAATGCAAGGCATGCACTACTCTGGCAACAAAATTGCACGAAAGTGTACCAAAAAATACAAAAAGGCCAGAGAGTTCATGCTGAGCACCGACCGTAGAAGCGTAAAAATGAATGTGCTTGAAGTTCTAAACGTTCCACTGAACGAGATGTTTTACTGATAACTTTGTAAACAAAAAAAGTGCTAAAATGTTTGTTTATTTATATTGGACATAATTTATTATTGGAACAGAATTATAATGTATATATTTTAAATTATAGTTGAAACAATATTTATGGACAAAATGGAAATGGGAAAAAAAATTTCGTTCATTTGAACGTTCAGAACTTCAGGTACATTGAAAATGACTATCTTTGGAAACCGCGGTTGTCCGATGCTTCTTGGGAACACCTTACGGCACACATTCGGGAGTGGTGGGTGCGGTGCCCTGAAACCCTGATCACGGTGCATACTGGAATATCTAAACTAAACATACGCAACATAACTTTCTAACGTGAGTGTCCCAAAAGAACGTCTTTAATTCTCTGCTTCCAGGGAACCACCCCGCGGTGACGGCGGTAACAAACAACTCTGTTGTCTGGCTAGGTCCCTGGGCGTGATAATGCCGTCATGGCAGAGAATATTGAAAAATGTATTCGTGACAACAATGCCTCTGGAGGCCGTCCTGGAGGGGAAGATGAGCGAGCGACGGATGTACCAGTTGGGGAGTTTCAGCCTCTCGTACGGGATAAACCCGAAGCAGCTACTGGACTTGCTAAAAGTGATTATTGTTGTTCCTGTGGTAAATTATTAAGGCGTGGTGCTAGAAAATATGCACTTACAGGAGAGCAGCCAAACAATGAAGCTTTCAGCTATTTTAATTTAGAATCTATTGGTAAAAACAAACATACAGTATCTCAATTCGATTTTGTTTGTTATATTTGATGGTCTCGTTTCAGAAGACATCATAACGATCCAGAGCAACCGATAACATCTGACTCGCCGGTTTCCTCTATCCAATTAGACATAAAAAGAGCTTCGCATTCAGAAAAAATTGTTTATTTGGCTGTAGTTCTAGACGTTTTAGAGTTTCACACTCTAATAGATCACAGGTTTTGAAAGACTTTAGATATTATGTACCAGAAGGATGTGGAGTCTGTGATAGTCACAATACGTTGTACTGGATAGAAATACCTACGAAGCTCAAAATACATTTGATGCTAAGCAAATATGTGACATGGTAGACCTGCTGAGAGAGTTAGCATTACATGAAAAAGAGTTATCAATCAATTTTGATTTTTTTGAAGAAATGTCTGATTCGACAGTTAAACATTATAATGGTTTGAATTTCAACGCAAAACATATAGCATGCAGAAACATTGTTCGTTAGTGAAGCCAATGATTTGTATTGCCTCTAATGGTATAATCATAGATGTTCTAGGTCTATTTCCAGCAACACAGAATCATTCATCGATAATGTTGGACATTATGAAAAAGAATGTTGCTGTGAGGTCTCGATTTTGTAAGGATGACGTATTTGATCGAGGCTTTCGAGACGACGAACCATACCTAATAAGTAATGGGTTCATCACAAAAATGCCGGATACAATTCCTGATGGCCAAAGACAGCTGACTGACCTAAGTACTAACCGTACGAGAATTGTTACAAAAATTCGATTAGCTGTAGAAGTCATAAACGGTCATTTGAAAACATGTTTTAAATATTTCAATAACGTTTGGCATACACAATCCTTACGTCATTTAATGAACGATTTTACAATCGCAGCTGCTCTTCTTAATGCTTTTCATAGTAAAATAATATCAGATGATACTGATTCCACTCAGATTACTAATTTGATGCTGGAAAACAGTAATAAACCTAACATTTTTAGAAGAGTGGTAGAAGAAAATAATCTTAATCGTAAGTCAAGTCTATTTTATAATATGGTAGGTAATAAAATAGAATTTGTTTTGCTTACTTACAATGATTTGTACCTCATAGCCTTAGGAAAATATCAGATGAATCTTGCGAGATCTTATTATACTGAGAATATAGCTAAAGGCGGAAAATACACAATACAATTGAGCCGTGACATTGACAGTGCCTTTCTTTTCGATTATGGAATAATTATAAATGATCCAATATTTCTTAAGGCATTTCTTAAAGCGCTATAATGTTTACATTCTCATTGATTTACACAAAGAAGGCAGAAACTCGATCAAAGAGTATTATTGTACATGCAAAAATGGGGCTCTTACTGTTGGGTGTTGCGCCCACACAATGACGATTATTTAGGCCTATCAAGCTAGCACCTCCACAAACGAAATTCCCAAATTTCTTCATGTCAGAATTTTGGGCTTTTTTTGGGCTGTATTGCCGATTTTTGGGATCCGCTACTTTTTGTGAAAATTCAAATTTTGAGTGGAGGTGCTGACTTGAATCAAGCCAGCACCTCCACTATATAAAAATTGAAAGAAAAAAAATCAAACACGTCAGAATTTTGGGCTTTTTTTGGGCTCTTAAACGCACCAACATCCAATTTCCAAAAACCACCCCTACAAAATATAAAACCACTCCCTATGTAAAAAATCAAATTGGAAAAAACAAAAAACACCAGAACTTTGGCTTATTTTGGGCTCTGAAATGCATAAAAAATTTAAAAACTACCCCCGTTTTCAAAAACCACCCCCTTGCAAAAAATAAAATTTGCAAAATCCAAAATGCAGTAAATTTTTGGCTCATTTTAGAGTCTTAAATGCACTTAACATTATATTACAAAAACCACCCCTGTGTAAAAAAACGCCAAACTAATAATAAAAACTTAAACCCTGATGTTGGCATTTTTGAACGGCCCAAAAATCAGAGACTCCATTTGAACCGTAAAATTCGAAAAATATCAGAGATTATAGTAACACTGTAATATTTTGAAAAAGATTGGATTACACAAAATTATGTTTGATTGTTACAAAGGGACTGTTTTTTAACGTCAAGTGTTGGGGACGAAAAATCGGAGTAGGTATTTTTAAGAAGCCCAATAATCATAAAATCTAATGACCCTGAAAAATTCTCAAAAATATTAATTTTTGATAAAGTCATAAATGCATGGTACAGAAGGGTTGATTTTATAAGTTAAGGGTTGAAGCCCAAAAATCGGAGTGGATATTTTGGAGGAGCCAAAAATCAAAGAATACATTGACATTAGAAAATTCTCAAAAATATTATTTTGCGACAAAGTTATATACCATACGTGGTTTAGAAGGGTTGATTTTATACGTTAAGGGTTGAAGCCCAAAAATCAGATTGGGTATTTTCGAGAAGTCCAAAAACAGAGACTCTACTGACACTAGAAAATTCTCAAAAATATTATTATTTGACAAAGTTATATACCATACGTGGTAGAGAAGGGTTGATTTTATAAGTTAAGGGTTAAAGCCCAATAATCAGAGTGGGTATTTACGAGGAGCCCAAACATCAAAGAATACATCGACACTAAAAAATTCTCAAAAATATTAATTTTTGACAAAGTCATATGTATGTTGTAGAGAAGGGTCGATTTTATACGTTAAGGGTTAAAGCCCAAAAATCGGAGTGAATGTTTTCGAGGAGCCCAAAAATCATATACTACCTTAACCCTAAAAAATTATCCTAAATATTAATATATATATAACAATGCATATATGACTTTTTTCAAGAATTAATATTTTTGAGAATTTTCTAGTGACAATGTAGTCTTTGATTTTTGGGTTCCTCGAAAATACCCACTCTAATTTTTGGGCTTCAACCCTTAACGTATAAAATCAACCCTTCTCTACCACGTATATACGAATTTGTCAAAAAATAATATTTTTGCGAATTTTCCTGTGTTAATGTAGTCTTTGAATTTTGGGCTCCTCGAAAATACCCACTCTAATTTTTGGGCTTCAACCCTTAACGTATAAAATCAACCCTTCTCTACCACATACATATGACTTTGTCAAAAATTAATATTTTTGAGAATTTTCCAGTGTCAGTAGAGTCTCTGATTTTTGGGCTTCTTGAAAATACCCACTCTGATTTTTAGGCTTCAACCCTTAACGTAAAAAATCAACCCTTCTCTAGCATGTATATATGACTTTGTAAAAAAATTATATTTTTGCGAACTTTTTAGTGTTAATGTACTCTCTGATTTTTGCGCTCCTCGAAAATATCCACTCCGATTTTTGGGCTTCAACTCTTAACGTATAAAATCAACCCTTCTCTATCACGTACATATGACTTTGTCAAAAATTAATATTTTTGAGAATTTTCTAGTGTTAATGTAGTCTCTGATTTTTGGGCCCCTCGAAAATACCCATTCTGATTTTTGGGCTTCAACCCTTAACGTAAAACATCAACCCTTCTCTAGCATGTATATATGACTTTGTAAAAAAATGATATTTTTGCGAATTTTTTAGTGTTAATGTACTCTCTGATTTTTTCGCTCCTCGAAAATATCCACTCCGATTTTTGGGCTTCAACTCTTAACGTATAAAATCAACCCTTCTCTACCACATACATATGACTTTGTCAAAAATTAATATTTTTGAGAATTTTCCAGTGTCAGTAGAGTCTCTGATTTTTGGGCTCCTCGAAAATACCCACTCTGATTTTTGGGCTTCAACCCTTAACGTATAAAATCAACCCTTCTCTACCACGTATATGTGACTTTGTCGAAAAATAATATTTTTGAGAATTTTCTAGTGTTATTGTAGTCTCTGATTTTTGGGCTCCTCGAAAACGTTTACTCCGATTTTTGGGCTTCAAGCCTTAACGTATAAAATCAACCCTTTTTTACCAGGTATATATGACTTTGTCAAAAATTAATATTTTTGAGAATTTTCCAGTGTCAGTAGAGTTTATGATTATTGAGCTTCTTAAAAATACCTACTCCGATTTTTGATCCCGAACACTTGACGTTAAAAAACTGTCCCTTTTTAACAATAAAACATAATTTTGTGTAAACCAATCTTTTTCGGAATATTACAGTGTTACTATAGTCTCTGATATTTTTCAAATTTTACGGTTCAAATGGAGGTGATTCAGGGGTGGTTTTTGTAATATAATGCTAAGTGCATTTGAGACTCTAAAATGACCAAAAATCTTGTGTATTTTGGATTTTTTTAAATTTTATTTTTTGCAAGGGGGTTGTTTTTCGAAAATAGGGGTGGTTTTTAATTTTTTTTCATGAATTTTAGAGCCAAAAATAAGCCCCAAATTCTGGTGTTCTTTGCTTTTTCCGAATTTGATTTTTTACATAGGGGGTGGTTTTATATTTTGTGCAGGTGGTTTTTGGAAGTTGGTTTTTGGTAAGTTTAAGAGCCCAAAAAAAGCCCAAAATTCTGACGTGTTCGATTTTTGTTTTCTTTCAATTTTTATACAGTGGCGGTGCTGGCTTGATTCAAGTCAGCACCTCCACTCAAAATTTGAATTTTAACAAAAAGTAGCGGAGCCCAAAAATCGGCAATGCAGCCCAAAAAAGCCCAAAAAAGCCCAAAATTCTGACATGAAGAAATTTGGGAATTTCGTTTGTGGAGGTGCTAGCTTGATAGACCTCGATTATTTGGTACCTGGGATATGCTAGGTATCTTGAAGATGACATTAAAGCACCATCTGAAACTGTCTCGGATATTTTTATTTTACAAGAAAGTTCTGAGGACGAGTCCTGAGTTTAGCGTCTTTATAGAGACGGTTGATCGACGCCTGCTAATCGAAATCTGCTTTCAGATTGTTGTTAGCACTTGTAAAAATCTCTGTTTTGCTACTTTTAAAATAAATTGATAGGTCTGAAGGAAAATAAGCTCTATTTCTCCTTATACGTGTGCTAATCAAAATTTGGTAATTGATTTTTGTCCCTCTTGAAAAATTTCAAAAAAGAAAGTTAATTCTGACCACGAATTCGGATTTTGCGTGTTAAAATATATGGGAATAAGATCTTTTAGAGGGAACTTTGTCAAAATAGTAGGGGATCAACGTTGCCCTGACCCATCTTACCAAAAACGATTTATCGCAGTTTTACAAAAATAAATAGGTAGCTTTGACAAAAAATGAATTTCAATGATTGATTTTTGTATCTCTGGTGACACTTTACCAGACAGGCATATTAGTTTTTGCATTAACTCACCTGGTTGTCAATAATAATCAAAAGCAAGAAAGAAAAAACCTAGCAATATTGATCACTTCAACAAAAATGCTCGCTAGATATGTATAGCCGGTTAATAAACAGTGCTTGCATTTTTTTACTTTCTTTAGGCATAGTTCAACAAGGGCAAGTGACGTGGTATTTTAAAAATATTTTCATATTTAAATATCGCGAGCGGCCCATCTTGACTTGTGGACTATCTTGATCATAGTCTCATATATTTTGACCACCTTATACTGCACTCTGCAATCCCAAAGCAATATAATATTAGTGAATATAAATTACAACCGCACTTCTCTGTAAGTTAGTATATTTTTCATGGCTGGGCGCTGGGGACCCAAAATGGAAGAGGTTCTTTATGAAATTCGAGAATTCATGGAATTCACGGAAATTATCAGATTCGCGGAATTAATTAAATTCACGGAATTCATGACACACGCGAAATGTATGGAATATACGAAATTCAGGAAAATCACCGAATTCATGGATTTCAGGAAATTTATGGAATTCATTGAAATTCACGGAATCCAAGCAATTCACGGAATTTAACTAATTCGTTAAATTCAGGGAAATCGTATAATTCATGGAATTCGCGAAATTTAAGGAATTAATCAAATTCCATGAATTAATGAATGCGCGTAATACGAGAGAGAGCATCGAGGCAGTCGTTGTTCCTGTTGTCAACCAATTTTATTTATATTTAATTTGTTTTTATTTTATTTGATTTTTGTTCCATTATTATTTTATTTTCATTTTATTTTTATTTCATTTTTATTTTATTTTTATTTTATTTTCATTTTATTATATATTTTCTTCACTTGATAAGGTTGCTGTATGAATGCCGAAATGTTGGTGATTATTTTTTTTTACAATTGTTTTTTATTTTGATTTGCTAATGGTATGAATAAAAAGGTCGAAAGAAATAAAAAAGAGAAGGAAGAGGATTTGGTTGGTTGCCTTCTCATTTTTCTTTCTTTCTTTTTATTTTTGTCTAAATTAAATATGAATAATTTTCTTTTCTTTTTTAGGGTCAAAGAGAAGAGGAAAATGTTCCTTTTTCAGATTTCATTGGGAACAGTTTGTGGTAGTTGTGCAAAGTTGGTCGTTACATTCTTGATTTTATTTTTAAAAATTCTGCACATCAACTTGATTATTGGACGTTAAAAAAGGGTTTTGAGTTTGCTTTTTTTTCTGATTTAAATATCCTAAATTTTATTTTTTTTCTTGAATTCTTTCAATTCCATGAATTCCGCGAATTTAACGTATTACATAATTCCCATAACCCGGTTAGAAATTATAACTAGGTTCTTAAGAGGCCCTGTCTAGATTTCCTATTTTCTATCGAGGCCCTAAAGTGGCAATCTATCGAGAGCGCAAGCGAAATCGTCACGATCAGCTAACAAGGTCATCAGTAGGCAACCCAATAAGAGCCTATTAATAGGGTCTTTATAGAATCTAGATAGTCCCTCACACACTATTATTCAAGAGCATATGCTATTGTTTCTTATTTTATTGATTCAAATAAAATATTATTAAATAATTGATCATGCTTTAAATTCTGAAGTGTGATGCTATGGTTGCAGTAGTATTAAAGTTTAACCAGCACATTGCCATAATCTATTACCAGGAATTTTTTATTCAAAAAAGGAAAATATTAATCCAATTGTAAAATAAATCTTCTTTGCAAAAGCTTAATCTAAAGATTTTACAACCTTTCTATAGCCTCTGACAAACACTCCTCCGTTTTCTCGTATTTTTATTGACATTCTATTATTAACTATACTCTGCACGTTATAGTCAAACTAAACTTATTGTTAAATTTGACTAGAGAAGACTTATTACTAATAATTAAAGACAAACGAAGTTTATTAAAATATCCGCAAGCGCGGAGAATCGAACGCACGCACCGCAGGCGTAAAAGTCGAACGCCTAATACCCATAACTACGATGCCACGCTGAGTGCGGTATCATAAATGCTTGACGGCATTCATCCGATTCTTCAGAAATTAGGAAAAAAGGTTTTTGAAGCTTGATTTGTTATATATGATTTTTAAACTTACTTACGTGATTTCAAATTAAACCGATCTTTAAGAAAAATTCTGTTTAAATTTTTAAGGCACCAAATGTTTATAATTTTTCAGAAATAAATTCAATTTTTCAAAATTTGCATCTCGGTAATTTTTTTAATTTGCTCTTTTTTAAATTTAAGTATAATTAAGCATAAGAACAATAATGTAATTTTTTGCACTCGCAGCGGTATTACCCGTTTTACCTGTCGAGGGCTTTACAAGGTATCCTCGAGAAAATTATTAATTGATAGGAATTATTTTTTAAATATATCTTTATGAATAAAGCTTTTTATCTGGTTTAATTAAAAAATATAGTGCTAGAAAGTGAGTATATAAATAATGTAAGGCAAGTAGCACACGAAAATAACCTGTCGAGAGCCAGCAGAGGGAATGCCTAGATTCTTCCAGCTAGGAAATCTGACTGCGCCCTCGTGAGAGCCAATATTTAGTTTAGGCATAAAGAGGCAATTTCTACACGGAAAATACAGTAAATGCCTTTAATTCCGTGAATTATCTTAAATTTTGTGAATTTATTGAATTCCATGAATTTCGCAAATTCCATTAATTTCGTGAATTCCTTGATTTCATTGCATTTTTATATTTTAAAAATTGCAAACCTATATTTCTTTTTTCAAGGTGATCCAAACCATCTCAGTCCCAACGCAACAAAATATTATATTACTTATGAGGGCGCAGACTTCGAGGTGCATCATTGTGGGAATCCATTACTACCGTCGGATATAATGCATTTTCCTAAAAATAAAAATAACGAAAGCTACACGAAAAGATATGTTAATTCATATTATGTAGAGCCCGTGGTGATCTGTTTTGCTGGCATACGCTTTATTGGGATACGAAGAACTGGAAACCCAAGAGGTAGTAGAAAAAATGTATATGAGGCAGCTCGTCTTTATCCGCAGAGCCTTCCTCCGCTGGTCTTAGAGAAGCTCCCTCGCCAACTGCTCCGCGAGTGGATCCCTCCCCCGCAGAACGATCTCTCAGGATAAAACAAATGCAAATGCATGTAAATTATTAAAAATTTTTGGGAAGTAAATTCCTAAATAAAATCGTAATTAACCAACCATTAGTCTTACTTATAACCTAATGTTAAAGTTGTTTTTTGAAATCCATCTTTTTCCCATATCCTCGAAAAATTTCCTCTTTTCGTTTTAAGCATAACGATAGTTTAAAATAGGTATTATCGATTGTTCGTTTTACATCCACAACGTTATTATATTGAAAACTAGAATATATGTTACCGTGAAAAATGAAAGAAGTTTTTAAACTCAAGAATTGTCTATTATGAATAATTTATCTTTTTTAAATTTTAGTTGCTTGAAACTAAACAATTTAGGATTCAAAGAAAACTTTAAGGGTAAAGCATTTTTTCGCTCAGTGTATATTATTGTGGTCCGAAAAACGGTTTTTGATCTACAGGTCAAGACCCCCCCCCCCCCAAGTTTCCATTTGCCGGTGAAGGAAAATCCGCAAATTTTTTTCAAAATTCGAATATCTACACGTGTATCCGGTCACTTTAAGATCCCATTTAATTAATATGGGGAAACTTTGAATTTTTAAAAAATTGAAATTATGCTCCAGCTTTTCATCGGAACGTGCCAACATTTTAAGGGATTGAAGAGGAGTGTCTACGAAATAAAAGCATACTAATAGCTTTGCTTTCCAGCCCACTCTCACCCTCCGTCTTAATTATTTAAATAATTATTTAGTATCTATTTTCAAAAATTCTAAAAGAATTTTCCTGTGCTGCATTTTGTTGAATAATACATAATTTTGATAAATTCCTTTTAATGTTTAATAAATTTATATTTGTTTAAACAATTTTAATTTACTCAAGCAGTTTTGTTTCGATAACTAAAAAATTAAATAAAACAGAACACATACAATTATCTTTTTAATTGTATGGTGTGTAGAAAGAATACATCTACCACTTTTAAATTTTTTAAACAAATATAATTTGTTTAAATGATTACTTTTCTAAAAATAAGTTTAACATCGTAATTAATTTTATGTGTTATATTTTATTTAATTTTTTTAGTTATCAAAAAAATAACTGCTTGAGAAAATCAAAATTGTTGAAACAAATAGAAATTTGTTAAACATTAGTAGAAATGTATCAAAATTATGGAATTGTTCAACAAAAAGTAGCATGTTATACTGATTTGAAAAAAGTTGACATCTCTGTCTAAATTTTTAGCAATTTTGAATATAAACAATTATTAATTGTTGCAATATTTATGTAATGTCTTTAGAAAAATTTTCTACTCAAAACAATGACAAAATATTGCATTTCAGTAGAAAATAGGATTATTTTTTACATTCTTTGGAAATAAACAATTTGCATTTGTTTAAACAATTAAACACTTTTTTTTAAGTCATGGTAACTATTCATATTGTCCACTAGTTATTAGTATGATTTTATTTCTTAGACACTCCTCTTTAATCCCTAAAAAGTTTGGCACGTTTCGATGACACCCTGGAACATGAGTTCCATTTTTCGAAAAATCCCAATTTCCCCATGTTAATTAAATAGGATTTTGAAATGCCCGGTGGCACGTGCTAAAATTCGAATTTCGATAAAAAAAGGATTTTCTTTCTCCGGACATTTAAACTTTTGTGGGGGTGTCTTGCCCTCTAGACTGAAAAAAATTTTGCAATGCATTTTTGAGCGACCCTAATGTATATACATTAAATATTTTGCAAATTACCTACAGTGATACGACGGCACGTTTGTCCACTTTGAAGATTGTTAAGTTGAAATTTGAATAACGATTATCATTATGTTAGACATATTCTAAGAGTTATTGCTCGACCATAATAAAATTTGAACGAGAATTACAAGACTTACAACTACTATCTAGCGGCGTTTAAAAGGAGCTATGGGAAAAATTAAAAAAAATCAAGAATATAAGAAAAACATTTCTGAATAAATTTAAGAAATATTAAAAATTGTCGCTTAACATTACAAAATTGTACAACTGTACTATCTTCAGTTCTAATAGAGATGTTAAAGCGATTCAAACTCCACACTGTAACGGATAGGCTCTGTAATTATTTGCAATCTCCCAGAAGGATGTGTTTGTTTTTTCTTTCATGAAAATCGTGCTTTTTTTCGACATTTTTTTTGGTTGGAAAGCAAGTGCTAGAAAGCAGCGGGGGGGGGGGGGCTTTTTTGCTTATTATCACTGAGGGCTTTCTTTGAGCCGTGCTTCTGAACTCTTGCCCAGACATTGACGCCTCTTCGGACCGGCAAAGAATGTCCGAAAATATCGCGGTTTTCACGAGAAAAAAATAGTCGTATCTTTCCAGGATATTGTTAATAATTACAGAGCCTTTGCGTTGTCGTTTTTTAAGTTCATGAATTGTTTCAAATTTTTTCCATTTTGCCTCTCTTATTAAAAATATTACTTTAAAGTTGACTCTTCTTAAATGGGCCCGAATATAGAATGTAGTACATAGAACTTCAAGGGAAGAATTGAATTTTATTTTAAGTGATGCAGCAGATATGAAGTAATTTCAAAAATATCAAAAGATTTTGAAGCTTTCAATTGATATTAAAAGATTTCAATAAATTTAAAGAGACTTAGTTCCAAATTTTATAGAACTCTTCATATTAAAAAATTTATCATTATGCATTTTGAATTAGTTTTTTTTTAAATATTGTAAAATAAAAATCCAAGCACATGAACACGCAGTTTGTACGTATGACTATTTAAATACTAACGAAGAAATTTTTATAAGAGAAAATATTCTTGCTTATGATATCGATTTAAAACATAAAAATTGTTTCTTCAACAGATTTTCAATATTTTTCGTCGATTTAATTTGATAAATGCCTAAAATAAAATAGAACCTATTTTAAGGCAATTCTTTTAATTTTTGAAGTAGTTTCAACATTTTTGGAAAATTTTTAATGATTTTTAAACATATTGGGATACTTCTCCACTATTGGGAAACTGGCCTGTACAAAAATGTCTGAGCATTTTTTTCAAATAAAGAAAAGAGCTGGTCTAAGGTGGAGGTAATGGTTTGTTTCAACGTAAACTGCAAACAGCCGCATAACTTTTGCAGTAGTTTAGGATTTATTAACGATTTTGTGAAAAGTTGAGACAAGGACTGACGCGTGTACGAGGGGACTGTCTCTGTGAAGTGAAAACTACATGTTATTACTGATAAACCATTTTCGTTGTCTATTATGTTACAAAAATTTCTTGTAATAAGAAAAATTTGAAAAATAGCATTCCTACTTTAAGGATACAACAGTTTGAACTGCGTACATTTTAGACACATAATAATACAAACTCTTTAGAATAATTATTAATCTACATAATAGCAGTCATATTTTTTGTGAATCTTACCTGAAATTATTTCTCAAACATATTTATATTGAATAATTTAATTTATAAAATACTTTATCCCCTTTTATTAACAAGTTGAGGCAAAGTAACTTCTCTACCATTTCTTCCTTAGCTACGTACGAGACATCCTTGCGATCCAACCTAAACATTTGTTTAAAAGTTACATAAATTTTCGTAGATTTAAAAAAAATTTGACATTCAAAATCGGTGAAAACATCTTCGACTGTGAGTTTGGTGTTCTATTGATATGTCAAGCCTCCTATTTTGAAATGTTCGCTGGTATCAGAATCGCTGAAGAAGCTGAAACTCTCATTGGCAGTATTGCTAAAAGATATTTTCCAGCCGTTTGATGCACTTTGAGGGGTGCTATTGAAATTTTTTGCGTTAAATACTTCTCATTGTCTTAAGAGCTTCATGGTCAATAGTGCTTATAATAATTCCAGGACACTTTTCCTGAATTGGTTTTACGTATTTTTCCATAGATTATTTATCGACGTAACCTCCTGTAGCAACATTTCTTTGTATATTTGGAAGTTGTTTTGGTAGCTTTGTAGCCATGACATGAAACATGGCTTTGTTGCGAGATGGGCTACGGGTCTCGTGCTTGAAAAGGGAAGGCACGTGATATCGGGAGCAATGCTTTCAAAATGGGTAGAAAATGTGCCAAAATAGCGGTTGGCGAATGAGATGTGTTTAAAAATGCTGTTTTTCTATGAGTTGGCGTGGCTGGACGTTCAACTTCTTTTTCAGATATTTTGTTAATTGACGTGGTGTTTTAGCTTTGAGGTCTGTGAACTCTTGTTGAACGACCTAATTTTGGAAATCCAAGGGTTTGTTGGCAAATTTTTTGTTAGCAGGAGTTTTGTTGATACACTTTTGACACTGTCTGGATAAGCAGCAGTGTTCACTGTACCGATCACAGCACATATCATTCAGCAGTTTCCGATAACTATTGATGGCTATTCTCTCTTTTTTGTAAGATTTCCTCCCTTGTAAATTGTTTTTCATTTGTAGCATGCATTGTTAGCCATCAGGTCCCTTGGAAATTATTATTTTGTCAGGATCCTGGAGTTTCATCAGACCCCTACCTCATTCCGTGACAGAGGACTGACGCCAGGGGACTGAGAAATTCCATAAATGTCGAGGCTAACACAAATGCATGGTAAGTAATAATAATTGACTTGCAGGAATAATCCTCTGTCCACCTAGAGTGTATAAAATGTCAAATGCTGTTAATTTAATTAAAAAAACAAAGTATAAATTTACTCGCCAGTGAACTTTCTCAACAGCGGGCTGAAACACTTGTTTTAGCGTTAACGTCGAGAAATAATCTAACAGAATGGCACACGAATGCTATCTGTTGTACATGAGGACGAACTTCACGTTGGAAACGTTCCGTTTAACGCAAAAACATGACTTTTTCTTGCACATGGAACGCTTAAAATAATTTTCCAGTCGAACCAGGGGACTATCTGCAAATACTGGTAGAGAAAATTAAGCTCGAGTTTTTAAATATTTATATTTAATTTTAAAAATATGTGCCAAAGAAATTTATCCTCCATTATCATAGCATTTAAGAATTATAATATTAATCACATTTTAAGACAATTTTTTAAATTCCAAACATATTTTTAAACGTTTTTTGCACAATTTGAGTAGCTGCAAAGACATATGGAAATGACAGAAGCATTTAAAAGATTAAAATATTTTTGAACATCTATAGGCAGTAAGTACTCTGTCGGTACCGGCAACAAGTTCTCTGTCATTACATTATTACATTAAATTATTTTACATTATTTAAATTATTCTACAGTACATAATTTCCGTGCCTTCTGTGATCCTATCAAAAAAAGTTCCTTCAAGTTTTCTATATTATTTTTTGACATATCTAGCATCTTTAAAACACTCTTTAAATTATTTAAAGAATCTCAGGGAAATTATGGTCAATCTAAACCAAAAAACTACACGCGCTCGTAATGCGCGACTGATGATGCTTGTTGTTTTAAAAAAATTTTTATTTCAGTTTAATTGATTAGAATTTTGACAAAATATGTCTGAAAATTGTTTCCATTCATAAAAAATAAATATTCTATTTTAAAATTTAAAAAAGACACTTCAATGCATATTTATTAATTGCTTGTTTTCTTTTTGTTTCAGGTAAGTTCCTGCTGTGCTCGCGTATTTCAAAGAGGATGAAGTCAAATAATTATAAGTGTAGTCTTTGTTATCTATGCGTCTGTACAAAGTCCGTCTCGTGCGTACACGCAAGGGAGCATTGGGCTTTGAGCCGTCGTAGGGAGCGGTCGTGCCTATCTTAAAAGTGAGTGTGCGTTGCCGAGCCGGTGAACTGCTGAGTAGACGAGGAGAGATACGAGGGTAGTTCAATAAGTCCTTAGAATGACCAACAGATGGCGCGCGAATCGCTCCAAATCATCTGTTTTCAGTCAGCACCACTCCCGACTAGAT
>NC_046666.1:52522679-52555473 GCF_010883055.1 Belonocnema kinseyi
GTATAGAGCTCCAAGGAGATTATGTTGAAAAATAAAAAAAAATTTACCCAAAAAGAATTGTTTTTATACTTCATTCTAAGGACTTATTGAACTACCCTCGTACAATATTTGGCGACGAGGATAAAAAAAGAAAAGGTAAGTACATGATAAAGAAATTTAGTTTTCAGCAGTCCGGCCAGAGGAGTCCGACAGATATAAACAAAATCTGTTATCACCTTAATTTATTATTTTCCGCCCATTGATAAATGTCTGCATGTGTATCTGCCATAACAACCTTATCATCTGCGAACGCTAACCCACGTACCCTTACTGTTTCGAGATCCACACCCTATTCGTCGAAGAGAGCCATTCTTAAAAACTTGTCCATAACTAATATAAATAACCATGAACACATAACGCATCCTTGTCTAACTACTTGAATAATTTCGAAACAGTCACTCAGTTTCCCATTCACTCTTACACTCGCTTTGCTACCTGTATATATTGTTTTTATAGCTTGTAGGATCCATCCATTGACTCCATACTCTTACAGGACTTTCCAATGTTCACTTCTATCTACCTTGTCAAAAGCTTTTTCTAGGTCAACAAATGCACAGAAAACTTTTTTTCCTACTCTCAAACTTTTTTCTGTTATTTGCCGTAAGTTAAATATTTGATCCGTACATGACCTTCCTGGCATAAACCCACTTTTAACTTCCCAAATCTTTGCTTCTGTTATTTTCGTTACCCTACGAATAAGTATTCTCTTGTATATTGGTACGATAATCGCTTTTTTCCAGTCGTCTGGGACGTCTCCCATCTCCAAACATAAATTTATCAATTCGCACAGTCTATGTGGCAAGCACGCGCCATAGTGTTTAAGAATTTCAGTGTTAGTACCGTCCATCCCGGCAACCTTACCGTTTTTCAAGTTCTTAATTATATCCCTAACCTCAGTAACACAGATTTTCTCAATTGAGTTTTCATCGCATCGTATTTAACATCGCAGTTGTGGTGTCCTATAGCTTCATCTCCGAATTGTCTCCTAAAATAGTCTCTGAAAGCCTCTAGTATTCCGTCTGCATCATATACCATTTCCCGCCTACTATTTCTCATGTTGACAAATTCTGTACTTTTTTTCCTTTCATTTTTTATAAAGTAGTTTCCTGCTTTCTTCAAAGTTGTTTTGTATTTTCATCTCTTCTGTTCTAATTGCTTCTTTACGTTCCTTAACTAATCGTTTGAGTATCCTGTTTTCGCGTCTATAATCATTTATACGTATATTTCTTTCCTCATTGCTACCCAGGTGCGAATTTAGGTCGGCACCCAGAGCAGGTGCGTTGGCCCAAAGTCGGACCAACTTTGGCCCGCCGTAGATCGGCAGCCAAATTTGGGCCACCTTTTATATTTATCAGATACTTTTTTCGGCCCAACCTAAACAGCCAACGTTGGCAGACATTGTGGGACCTACTGTTGGCCCAACTTTGGTCCGAACATGGACCAACCATCAGGGCAACTATTGAAAATCTTTCGTTAACGAGTAAATCCGACTACTGGCCCAACTCTGGGCCAAAGACGACCCAGAGATCGGCATGAAGGGATTTAGAAAGTTCTGAAGAAGTTCGGCCGACTATTGGCCCAACAATGGTCCAAACATGGACCAACCATCGGGGCAACTGTGGGATGTGTTTCGTTAACGAGTAACGCCGACTACCGTCCCAACTCTGGGCCAACGTCGGCCCAGAGATCGGCATAAAGGGATTTAAAAATTCTTTTTAATAAAAAGAGAAAAAAATTTATAAATAAATTTTAAAATATTTCAAGTAATTTGAAAGAAGTTAAAAATATTTGAGAAGAATTAAAAAAGCAAAAGAATTTTCAAGATATTTTAGAGACAAAAATCAAAAGAGCTTAAGGATTTTCATGTAATTTAAAAATATTTTAAAGTATTTCAACAGAATTTCAGAAATTTTAAGGGATTTAACCGGAGTTATTTAATTTTGAAAATTTCTAAATTTATAAACGAATTTTAAAGGATTTCAAAATATTGAAAAGAGCTTAAGATATTTTAAAAGAATTTAAGAGATTTTAAGTAATTATGAAGATTTTTTTACGAATTTCGGTAGAATTTAAATGACATTTAATATTTTAAAGAAATTTTAAAATATAAATAGTGTTCTTGAATTCTTTAAAGTCTGTTAAATATTTTGAAATCTTCGAAAATTTGTAGAAATCCTTTGAATTCTAATGAATTTCTTAATATATATATTAATTTTTTAATATCCTTCATAATATCTTAAAATATTATTTAATTTATTTTAAATCTTGTTTCGTCACATAAAATATTCAATAATAATTTGCAATATTTAAAAAATCTGAAATCTTATTACATATATTCTTATCAGCGTAGCGATATTTTTTATAGAATAGTTAACAGATATTTGCAGACGGCCATGCATAACTGTGGGTTATATTTAAGATTTTTTTGTAATACTTTCAGTTAGGTTAGCCGAGAGGCTTTAGGCATTAGGAATTCGGAATGCGAAACTTATAGGGTTCGAGCCCCAAGGCGAATAAAAATTTTCATAGTTTACGATTATAAACAGTGTAGTGATTGTATTATGTTTATTAAACTACTCATCGTATTCTCTACTATAAGAATGGTTCTATAAAATTTAATAGATATTTTTTTTCCATGTAATTGCCATAGTTTGCCCGATTTTGGTAATGGATATTGTACCAATATTCGGCTAACATGGTCGGGCCAAAGTTATAATTTCGTTGTTGGGCCGACTTCTAGTAGTCATGGTTGGGCCAACCATGGTAGCCAATAGTCGGCAAACAGAGTTGGGCCATAGTTATCATTTCGGTATGTTGGCCAATGCCTGGTAGGCAAAGTTAGCCCAACTCCGAGAAAGTTGGCCGACTAAGGCCTAATGGAAAATTCGCACCTGGGTAAGTCCTGCGATATTCAAAGTTCTCTTGTACGCTTCTCTCTTTGCTTTTTGGGCAACCTGAATTTCATCATTCCACCACGCATCACCAGACATTCTTCGTATAACTGCTGTGCCACACATTTCGATCGTACATCTAACAAGGATATCCCTTAACATTGTCCAGGCGCCCTCTATATCTTTGTTTTTCATACGGTCCTCCCATGTTGCCCTATCTATACTTTCGATTATCTTATTTTGGAAATCTCTTCGCACATCCGGTTTCTGTAGTTTCTCAATTTTGATTTGGGTTTGTTTTGCTTTCTTGGTTCTCTTTTTTCTCCATCCCCGACCTAATTTAATTTTTGAGATCAGAAGGTAATGATCAGTATTGCATTCAGGACCCCTCATGACCCTTGTGTCTTTGACTGACTCTCTTAGTCTTTCATCCGCAACAACAAAGTCAATTATACTGCGGCTATTTCCTTTAGACCAGGTGTACATGTGGATCATTTTATGCCTAAGCAAAGTATTTGTAATAAACAGACCCCTTTTTAAGCATAGACCAACTAATTTATCTCCGGTTTAGTTTGATCTTGGATCCTCAAAATTACCTAATACTCTTTCTGTATCCTGATTTTGGATGCCCACCCATCCGTTCATGTCTCCTAGTAGAATTATTCTTTCCCCATGTTTGCAAATATTGATTGCGTCATTCAAAGTGTCCCAGAACGCGTCTTTCACTTCTCTAGGATCACTGTCAACTGGCGCGTAGCATGCTATGATAAATATTCTTCTGATTCCTACTTTCATTCTAGCCCACAGCAGTCTGGGAGACACGAAACCATGGTCTCCGAGATGCCTTTCAACACGCTGTTTTTTATGTCACCTGTCAAAGCAACTATTCGCTTTGCGATATTATACCAAATAATTGTTAATAAGGAAACTAATTGGAATAATATTTGCCTAATTTTCAACTTTCTTTCATTTAACAGTGCGTATTAGTCACTTAGAATAAACTGATAACTTCCTAATGCTACTTTCAAAAGTTAGGTTGGTCATGGTCGTCGATATTTAAACTAAAGCCGGGATGTGTAGAAAAAGTCATGACCATCTATACATAATTAGGTATATTCACTTCAACTACCAGATAACTTTACTTTATTGAATACAGAAAATCTAGACAAAATTTCTTCAAACGAACAGGCATCAATCAAGATGCAGACGGTCACGGCTTAGTTTTTAGATCCCAACTTTGGTGGTTTGAATGTCGTGTAGGTTTTGACTAACCTAAGATTTGGATATTATATCACGTTAAGACATCTATTTCACCCAAATATCGCTCGACAAAATCATCTTGACAGGTGACTGACAGTTTGTAGACGACACTTCACGTTGCTCTGGATGAGAAAAAAGTGTCTAAATGATGTTTTTCCCCTAGATTCTCCGAATGAATCTGTGTGGGTCAAATTTGTTGCATCTCACTTGAACACCGATTTCGGCGATTTCGCCATTCGTCGCTTGAAACATGATCTTTAGATTTTCCGTGTGCATGCCTTTTGACAAATGACAAAGTACCTTCATTAAATTAAAAATAAGTTTAGTACCAAATACCTGTTAGTAGGAAATACTTTCCACTCTATTTAATTGGAAATAAATTTTGAAATGAAATACCCCAGTTAAATAAGACATAAATATGATGTGAAATATCCGCTGCTAAAAAGTACCCCCATTAAATTGGAAAAAAATATGAAATAACTGTTGGTATAAAATACCCTTATTCTATTGGATATAAATAAGGTACGAGACACGTGTGGTACAAAATACCTTCATTGAATTGAGAACGTACTTCATAAATATATATTATGTCATGAAAATTTGAATGTAGTTGGTAAAGCTAACATCATCAAATTGGAAACAGCGATAGTCAATTAAAAATGTTAATTTCAGGTCATTTCAGTTAGACTGTTGGAAGCAAAATGTCGAACATTGTACTACCGGGTTTGGAGAGATTTGATTTGGAAGGCGACAGTGTCTCTGTAGGCTGTAGGTGGGAAAAATGGAAAAGTGGGTTGCAAATTTACTTAGATGTGGCACATATTTTGGCTCCACTAATGAAAAGAGAAACATTATTACATTTTGGTGGCTCACGGCTTCAGGAGATTCATTACAACTTGCCTGGTGCAAATACTGAACCCTCCAATGGCACGGATGAATTCAAAATAGCGGTAAAAGCATTGGATGAGTGCTATTTACCAAAACAGAGTAAAGTTCACGAGTGTCACGTCTTCAGGCTGCTGAAACAAGAAGAAGGAGAGAAATTTGAAAAATTTGTAATTAGATTAAGGGACTAAGCAGGAAAATGCGGGTTTGAAAAACAGAGGAACACCTAATCGACCAAATTGCTGAAAAATGTAATTCAATATACGCAAAAAAAATTGGTCATTGGAGAGAACATTACATTGGATATAATCATAACAGAGGCTGACACACCCGAGGTTGTGAGCAAAATAAAAATAACAAAAATAAAATTCAAGAAGTAGATAAAATATCAAAAAGGATTAGTAGCAATTCCTACAAACAAGGAAATTACCAAGACCAAATCAACGCGGAGAAAGGAAAAAGATGTGGTAGATGCAGATACAGTCGAAATTTTTCACAAGACGTTAAATGCCCGGTTAAAGATAAAAAATGCTTTGCTTGCGGAAAAATTGGTCATTTTCGCCAATATTGCAAGACGTGAGGCACACGCAAGAGAAGATAAGATACGAGTACTCAAGAACATAGAAATGAAGCTCAAACATGGAAGAAGAAAAGGAAAGAACGGGAAGAAGTGGACTACGTTAAAGACGGAGGAGTCGATTATGTTTTTCATATTGATGCTGACATGACGACAAGATGCTTAGTAGGTGGTGTAAAGATTGTCATGTTGGTAGATTCGGGATGCAGACTAAACTTGTTGACAGATAAAACGTGGCATGTTTTAAAGAGCAGAAACATCAAAGTTTACAATCGGATTAGTAAACCAGACAACATGTTATTTTCTTATGGTAGCCAGATTCCTTTGTATGTAAAGGGTTCATTTAAAGCCACAATCGGAGTGAATGGAAAAAAGGAGCAAACTACATTCTACGTCATTCAGGATGGACCAAACGACCTATCAGGTAGGGAAACAGTAATACGTTTAGGAGTTTTGAACATATGCGTCCAGGTTAATCAAGTAGAGAGGAAAACATTCTCTAAGTTCAAGGACATTTTAATAGAAATTCCTATTGACGACTCTGTAGCTGCGGTTTCGCAACTTTATCGAAGGATACCAATCCCTTTAGAATCAAAAGTTGAGGAGAAAATCAAAGAATTGTTGGACCTTGATATAATCGAAGAAGTGAGAAGACATTCAAAATGGGTATCGCCTATTGTACCCATAATAAAAGAGAACGGTAAATTACGGTTGTGTGTAGATATGAGGCGTGCAAACCCTGCTATTATGCGAGAAAACCACCCATTGCCTTCCATGGATCAATTCTTACCTAAAATAAAGAAAGTTAGATATTTTAGTAAACTGTACATTAAAGATGCCTTTTACCTAGTAGAAATTCACCTGGAATCTAGGCATATAACAACCTTCATAACATCTATTGGATTGTACCAGTATAAAATATTAATGTTTGGTATAACATGTGCGCCTGAACTTTTACAGAAATTACTAGAAAAAATGCTCATTAACTGCGAAGGAGTCATCAATTTTATTGACGTGGAGAAAATTCAATTTTCGGGACATGAATTAAGTATCAATGGAGTCAAACCGTTAGATAAGTACATCAAGAGCATAGCCAAATTTAGAGTTCCAGGGACATTAGAAAAATTGCATAAAAATTTATAAAAGAGAATTATTTTTAGTGTTGATCAAGAATCCTGTCTGTAAATTAAAATAAAATAAAAATTAAATAAATGTTGCTAAGGAAGAGATGTAGTATTTGTGTATCTACGTGTCTGTGCATAGACCATCTCCTGCGTATACGCAAGGGGGCATTGGGTTTGCCGTCGTAGGGAGCGGTGGTGCCTATCTTAAAACTGCGTGTGCGTTGCCGAGCCGGTGGACTGCTGAGTTGACGAGGAGAGATACAACAATAAGTCACTTTATAAAGGTATTGGAATCTCACAAAACGAATTTATGATGACCTACAACTAGGATTTAAAAATGGTATGAACTTAAGAGTTTAAGTGCAAGTGAAATATAAACACTATTAGAAAAGCTTTGAATTACAAAATTCAAAAATAAGCTGATTACTAAATTCATGATGTTTTCGAATTTAAAGATAATACAAGGAGGAAGATTTGCCTATTTAAAAAAACTACTAGCGATTGCGCAAGGCTTAAAGGTATTATTAAGGTAAGTAAGATTTTAAGTGTATAAATAATTTTTATTTTGAAAGTTTTGATTTATTATCATTTTCAGCCTAAGGCCAAATTGTACATTTTCCTCTTTTGTTGACTGTTTGAAAATAATTCTTTCAGAATTCTAACATTTTAATCTGTAGCGCTTAATGGCTGAAAACGTCAAAAATCGATTACCAATTCTATATTCGATTACTAAGGAATGAACCAATTCATATTTTACTCTTACTCCTTAAAATATTTTTTTCCATTAAATTACTCATTTCTTAATATATTGTAATTTTAATATCATTTAAACATTATTTATCTTGAATTGATAGAATTTTTCAATCAGCAATTTTATGAGCAATTTTCTTTAATCACGAATAATCGAGGCCACATAAATGAATTCACTCTTTATAAATATCATGAAATTAAAATAAATAAAATTATTGTAGGAATTCCAATATTTTAAATTTATAATATTTCCAACTCCTAGCATTTGAAGTAAAAAATATGCATTTTCTAACCAAATAAATGAATCTTTAACCTAATAGTTGCATTTTCAAACAAAAAGATGTAATCATAAAAAATTTGCTAAAAAAGAGGCGTAACTGTTCGAGAGCAGTTTCGCTCAGTATTTACGAGATGCATATATCAAAATTTTTGTAATGAAATAAATCCCCTTTTAAGGCCATGTGACGAGAGGGTCACGTGAACAAACCTGGTCTTCAATTTGTCTTTCCCAACTTACGTCTAAACAAAATGAGGTATCGCCCTGAAAGTTTGGGAAATGAAAGAGGAGGTAATAAAGTCCATGTCTCTGCTTTGTTCCGGTGGGAATTTTAAGAACAAAATTTTTTTAAAGAAAATACCAGCGGAAGTTTTCTTTCCCAACGTACGTCCACACGGAATGAGATATCGTGTTGAAAATTTAGCACGATAAATAAAAGACGTGCTAGAATGTGTCTCTGGTCCTAAATAATTAGAATAGTGAAAAAAGTTTTTTTTTTAATTACTATTTTGGAGAAATACCGACCGTGCTGTCGTCAAACCCTGCAAGCAATTTGCAATGCTGTCAACGGGCTAGTTATGAGGTTTACATTTATTAAAGTAGGGAAAAACAGCAAAAATCGCTCACGAACATTATGCACAAATAATGCAAAAACTAATGTTTACACTTTAAATGCAAATAAACATATTTGGTCTGACATACGTATCAGTCTGGTATCAGCTGTGTCAAAGCAGCACTAGCGCGGCGATTAGACAACTTCGAACTTCTAGGGGTTTGTAGGTAAAGCAGATTGCATGATTACCGTCAGAGAAAGTTAAAAGTCAAACTTCTGCTGTAAAAACTAAATGTGTCCGTTGATAATCATGATTTGCATACATATACTTTTTTCTTCCTGCAACTCTTTGAAAGGCCACAAACGATCGTTTAATATTCATTAACATCTCCCGAAAAAACTTTCCGCGTTATTTAAACTTTTATTTTTCTATATAGGTGAAAAAATATTGATCTTAGGGCTGACTTGATCAGCTGTTATACTAATCACATGGCCTTAATTCTTTTTTTAGATCTTCCCTTTTCCTAAAATTGAACTGCTGAATCGATGTGATGCCTGCAATTTTTTCTACATTTATATTTTTTCTTATTAACACTGGAAACTTGATTACATAAATTACATTACATCATTGTATACTGATGAACACTATCATAGTTGTTTTTCTGATTAATTAAAATTTTTTATACTGAAAATTATTCGCTATAATCACGTCTCGCATGATAAGAAAATTCTTCTGCAAAGTAATATTATTTGTTCTTTTGGAGAACAAATATCTTACACAATAAGAGTTTCTTTCGTCTCTATTTACATAAAATTATTACGGCGACTTCCAAATGCCATCTTATTGTTTTTTATACATAGAACAAAAATAATATAAGCTACACTGAAAAAAAGGATTGCTGGTACCAAATGAATTTTACTTGACTGAAGTAACTGAAAGTCCTGTTTATTTTCAAAGGATTATTTATTAGAGGAAAATAAATGCGACCTGTTAGTCGAAGAGAAATACTTTTTTAAATTCAAGAAATAATAATTGTAGACAAAAAATATACATTTTACACCAAATGAATGACTCATTGTTCCTTATGAATGTGCCATGAATTGGAATGAATATTTCTTTGAGATAGGGAAATATAAATTGAAGGAAAGGAATAAATTTTAAGGTTAAGCAAATATTTTATAGGATCAAAAAAACTATTTCCCCGCAGAAAATTTCTGACTGTTTGAAGCAAAACAGTATTTCACTGAGTCAAAAAAATATTTCTTTGGTCTAGACCACGCGCGAGTGCAATAAAGTTATTAGTACTTCAATTGTATGTAGTACATATTTTCCGAAACAAGCAACTGGATTCTTTTAGCCTGAATTATAATTAACATTGTTATTAATATACATATTTTTTTATTACACCATTGAGCCATTTCCCTTTCGGGGTAGGCGTGACTCACTCGGTAGGGGAAAGGAGTAGTGTGGGGAAGGGGTAGAGATTTTTCAGATTGATCCAGAATTCTCGTGCTATTTAAGTAAATAATACGTTCGTTCCGCAACACTGCTCCGACCCAGGTTGCTGATCAATCTCTCTAGCAATCACCCCAAGCGAAGAACCTCACGAAGTCTTTATGTAAGGTTCCCCACTTGGGTCCATTAGTGGCCAAGGTCTTTTGTTTCAGGCGTCATTCACTCTACTGACACTCTTTTTATTAACTATTTGCCACCATACGTTCCTGTCCTGGCATACTTCTCTAGCTTCTTTTATGTCCATGCATTTTTTCATGCAGGCTTTCGTGTTTCTGTGACTTCTTATGTCTCTTATAACTAGGGTTTCATTCACGCATTCTAACCACTCTTTCCGTGGTCTACTTCTGGGCACACTGCCATTTACTTTACCTTGATACACTTGTTTCGTTAGTCATTCATTTGACATTCTCTCAATATGTCCGAACCATCTTAACCGATTTCTTTCCCATGCGTCTACTAGCGTCTCTTATGCATCACATTCTTTTAGAATTATCTCGTTACTTACTTTGTCCATCAGGGTTTTCCCGCATATTATGCGTATGAATCTCATGTCAATTGCGTTAATTCTACTCTTATCGTTTTCTTGATAAGTCCGTGTCTCGCTACCGTATAGTACAGTCGGTACAAATATAGAATTATGTATTGCCATTTTAGCTCTATTTGATATATTTTTACTTCTGATAAGGGGACCTGCTCTACTAATAACCTTCTTACCTCCATTTATTCGTCTATCTAATTCCTCATCTATCTTCCCGTCCCTAGTAAATAAGCTACCAAGGTTTACGAATTTATCAACTTGCTCAATTCTCTCATCATTTAATAAAATATTGCATAGTATTTTCTCACTCTTTCCTTCGAACACCATAGTTTTCGTTTTATTTGCGTTAATTTTTCAGCCCATGCTCTTCATGCTTGCATCTAGTTTATTCAACATTCTTTGTAGGTCTTCGATAGACTCTGTCATAACAACCTTGTCATCTATGAATGCTTAACCCACGTACCCTTACTGTTTCGAGATCCATACTCTCTTCGTCGAAGAGAGCCATTCTTAAAAACTTGTCCATAACTAATATAAATAACCATGAAGACATAACGCATCTTTGTCTAACTCCTTGAATAATATCGAAGCAGTCACTCAGTTTCCCATTCACTCTTACACTCGCTTTGCTACCTGTATATATTGTTTTTATAGCTTGTAGGTCCATCCATTGACTCCATACTCTTTCAGGACTTCCCAAAGTTCACTTCTATCTACTTTGTCAAAAACTTTTTCTAGGTCAACAAATGCACAGAAAACTTTTTTTCCTACTCTCAAACTTTTTTCTTTTATTTGCCTTAAGCTAAATATTTGATCCGTACATGACCTTCCTGGCATAAACCCACTTTGCACTTCCCAAATCTTTGCTTCTGTTATTTTTATTACCCTACGAATAAGTATTTTTGAACATATTTTACTTACGGTGCTTAATAAGCTAATCCCTCTATAATTATTGCACTCACTTTTATCTCCCTTTCTCTTGTATATTGGTACGATAATCGCTTCTTTCCAATTGTCTGGGACGTCTCCCATCTCGAAACATAAATTTATAAATTCGCACAGTGTATGTGGTATGCACGCGCCACCGTGTTTAAGCATTTCAGCGTTAATACCGTCTACCCCGGCAGCCTTACCGTTTTTCAAGTTCTTAATTATATCCCTAACCTCAGTGATACAGACTTTTTCAATTGAGTTTTCCATCGCATCGTGTTTAACATCACAGTTGTGGTGTCCTATAGCTTCATCTCCGAATTTTCTCCTAAAATAGTCTGTGAAAGCCTCTAGTATTCCGTCTACATCATATACCATTTACTATATACCCCTTCTACTATTTCTCATGTTGACAATTTCTGTAATTTTGTTTCCTTTCATTTTTTTATAAAGTAGTTTCCTGCTTCCTTCAAAGTCGTTTTGTATTTTTATCTCTTCTTCTGCTCTAATTGTATCTTTACTTTCTGTAACTAATCGTTTAAGTACCCTGTTTTCGCGTCTATACTCATTTCTACGTCTATTTCTTTCCTCATTGCTAAGACCTGCGATGTTCAAAGTTCTCTTGTACGCTTCTCTTTTTGCGTTTTGGGCAGCCTGAATTTCATCATTCCACCACGCATCACCAGACATTCTACCTACAACTACGGTACCACACACTTCGATCGTACATCTAACAAGGATACCACGTAACTTTGTTTAGGGGCCCTCTATATCTTTGTTTTTCATACGGTCCTCCCATGTTGCCCTAATTGAAATAAATTACAAAATTTAACATCTTGATGAACCTGAAACTAAAAAATTCTATGCAAAATCCACCCGCAGCCGGAACTGAACTTGGGTGCATCAAGGTTGAAGTCCACAGCGTTAACCACGGCACTACCGCAACATGGAAATTGTAAGGTGGAAAACGATATTTAAACCTCACCATAAATACCAAAGAAATATTTCTTCAAATCAAAAATATGGGTATTTATTTTAATAATATATTTGTTTAATCTAAATATGTATTCAATAGAAACAAATGACACCAAATTATTAAATTTTTGATTTGAAAAAAATTATTACTTCGTTGAAAGAAATGATTATTTGTTATAAATGATTTAATTCTAGTGATTGAATGAAAGATTTTCTTCCACTGAAGAAATAAGAATTTATGTAAACACAATACCTTTTTGACATAAATAAATGCCCCATTGCGATAAACACATGAATCCTTTGTGACAAAAAATATATATTGTGATTTAATTAATATTATTTTAAATTAAGTTATTATTTCTTTGATTTAAATAAACCTAAATTCTTGATTCAAGTATGGAAAAATTATTGATTCATATAAGTCCCGAATCAGTTCAAAGAATCGAACTTTGAATCAAATATATATTTCTTTGTATGACTAATCACATTTAAACGAATTAAGACCTTTTAAATTAAGGAAATCATTTTCTTGAACGCAAGAAATATGTATTTAAATCAAGAAAATACAGCCAAATAATTCATTTTTTAGATCAACAAAAGACATATCTCTGGTTTAAATAAAAATTACTTCTGTTAAAGAATATTCTCTTGGTTCTAAGAAATAGGATTCAAGTAAATGCATTTACTTGATGCTAAGAATAATTTTTCTCAATGTATCTTTCGATACTATCAGATTACTTAACTCATTGACAAAACATAAATAAAATAAAAAATTGTATTTTTGTTTTTGACACATCTGAAATGTTGAAAAATCTTTTCTTATTTTCTCAAGAATATTATAAAATTTATATTTATATAAGTTTAAAAACAAATTTGTAATAATTTTAATGTTTATGTGACTAAAGAAAATATTTAAATAGAATACTGTGTAATATGAAAATATTGTTTTATTAATTTCTATACAGCACTTCATATTAAAAAAATCTTTTGCTTCTGTGGAAAACGTCTATTATGCTTATATATGTAGAAAAACGTGTGCGAAGAAAGGGGCGGAAAAACTTCTTTTTAGATTTTCACAACAGTCGATAGTTTTTTTATTCAATCTTTCATGATAAATAGTATTATTCGTATATCTTTAAATTTTTAATTGTTAATGAACTGCAAAGTAAGGCTCTCTCTTATGCAGTTGTCTTAGTTGGATTGCCTCTTCACTCGCTTTTCCTTTAAAATGAAGATATCCCTGACAACTTGCATGAATATTTTTAAACCATTAGAAAAAGAATAAAATAGTTAATCTCATCCAAAAAATTTAATAGTATTGAAAAAATTATTCTTGTGAATGTCTATTTATTATTTGTTTATATCAAAAAAGTCACAGTAACCTTTTTTGTACAATTAAAAATTTTGGCTTTGAAGGAAGAATAGGAGTAATCATTTTTATTTTCTGCCTGAGATTAATTAATTTTTTTTTCAATTTTATTTTTTTTATCAGGCAAGAGGAATAAGTATCATTTTGAGTGCCTAGAGAAGTATATATATTTTAGTTTTCGAAAGTTTTTTTCTCTCTAAACCAAAATTGATAAAATTTATCAAATTATTAGTGAAATTTTATGTTTAAAATTGAAAAGTTTGATAAAATTACGCGGCGGTGTGATATTGTTAACTCTTTTGAAAAAATTAAAAGGCTATATTGAGAAATACTTCACACTATTTAAAAAATATTGTGATCTGATTTTTTGAAGATAGTTAAGAAAAATAAGAATTAAAAAAAAAATTATATTTTTGATTCAGAAAATCTTTCGATAGCTCATTTTCCTAATTTTAAAGAAAATTTTAATTATTTAGAAAACTTTGTAAAAATAGTTGGCCTTGATGAAGCATCAGCTTGAATAAGTATGAACCTAAGTGCATAACGAAGATTATTTTAATATATAGCTTTTTCCTTTTTATACAAAAGATGCTTTAAGGCCTCTAAATCAAGAATCGTAAAATTTAACTAATTGATTGTGAAATTTGACAGATTTGATTAGGCAATACTGGGCTACCAAACATTTGTAGAAAATTACTAGTTCGATTCGTTATCTCATAATTCAATAGTGGAAATCAAGTTTATGCTTGATACAAACAAAAACATTTACTTAGGACTGTACAGCCAGAAAAAAGTTCTTATTAAATTTAAAAAAACAACATTTTTTGATTAGGTTCTTTTGATTTAACATACAAATATTTTTGCATTATAATAAAATGTATTTTATTTTAATAAATGACGTCACGTAGTTTCTTCCATTTGAATAAATTATTTGTTTAAATGATTCGTTTCATTTGAAACATAATTATTTTAATTCAAAGAAGTCACTAGAAACAACGGAAAAAATAATTAATTTAGAGTCATTAATTTGAAATAAGCAAATCAATTATTCTTACATCGTAGGGATTTGTAGAAAGCATAGCAGCTTTCTCCCTTGTGAATATGTTTTTATACTGCACGACCTAATCTAGCTGTTATGTAAATTTTTGTTACTTCTGTGCATAATTTCGTCACAGTTTATCTTTTGACCTTAAATTTTCGTAAAGAATTGTAAATTATGGGAGAATGAAATTCATTTGAATACAGAAAATATTAAAATAAACTTTTTTCTTCAAGTGAGCAAATAGACCATGCAAGTTTCTTGAAACTCGAGTTGACGAATCCGATTATTTAAAAAAATATGCTCATGCTATAAAAAATTTTTTTTCCTGCTTTTTGCTTGTAATTAATTAGAATTATTACAGTTTAAATTGAATTGAATAATTTTCTTCATGAGGAAGCCAATTTATTTATACTTCGTTATTGAATTCAAAGAAAATCTATACTGATTTTAAACTAACAACTAACAACTAACCTTGTTATCAAGACAAACAAATAAATTAATCCAAAATAAAAGTTCGAGCAGAAAAGAACAGCAAAAAAACCACAATTCTTTCTTCCTGAAAACCGAGTTATGCTAGTATGTTATGCTTCACTTGTTAACTCTGAATTGATGACCAGAATTTAAAAATAAATTCCTAAAAATTATAAACAATATAATTGTTTAAACAATTAATTTAAAAATAATAATTTTAAACACGTGGATATATTGCCAAGAAGAATCCAGAACTATCTTCACTTTTTCTATAGGACTTTTATTTTATTTTATGATGAAGGTTGAATAATCAAACCTATATGCCCCATGGGATATCGTAAAGGTGTGTGCGTAAAGAGGGCAAAAACAATGCTTAAACTAAGCTTTTTGCATTCTTAAAATTTTTTTTTTCACTTATGATACTTCAACGTATGTTATTTTTCACTTATCAACTCTGAATTGTTTACCAGAAATATTAAATAATATCTTAAAAACTGTAAACAATATAATTGTTTAAATAATGAATCCAGAACTATCTTCACTTTTTCTTGAGGACTTTTCTTTATAATGAAGAATAAATTTTAATTAACAACGTATAATTGTTTAAAACTGACCTTTTAAAAAAAGTGAAAACACCTAGAGATATGGCTCAGACGATTACGGTGGTGTTTTTACTTTTTGGCTACGACTATTGGTCCATTTTTTATTTAAGGTCGAAAATTCAAATCTATATGCGTAGCTAACTTCTGGGTCGAAAATAACCTCCAATCTAAGACAGTCAAATAAAAATTTGAGACATTTAAATGAGAATAAATTCAAATTTAAAATCCTTCTTAACGTCCAATAATCAAGTTAAAGTGCAGAATTTCTGAAAATAAAACCAAGAATCTAACGACGAAATTTTGACAACCACGAAAAAATGTTCCAATTTCAACCTAAAAGAAGAAAAAATTTTCCTAAAAAAGAAAAGAATTCTTCCTTTTTTTGATTAAAACAAAATGAGGAAAGAAAATGAGAAGGCATCCAACCAAATCCACATCCTTCTCTTTTTTTTATTTCTTTCTTCTTTTTTATTTCTACAATTATCAAACCACAGTAAAATTCTGGACATTAAATTGATTATTGGACTTCAAATAGGATTTTAAATTTTATTTTAATCTTATTTAAATTTCTTCAATTTTTATTTTTTCATCGAAAATTACAATTGTATAGCAAACTTCGGAAAAAGAACTTGCTCCTAATAGGGATGAACTTATATTACTAAAGAAGAGTATTTTGATTTAATATCTTTTTTTATCACGCAAAAGATACTTTATTTTATCTCAGAATCAAAATTGCTAAAACTTATCTGATTACTATAATGAAACTTCACAGATTTGATTAACGAAAAGTGGGCTACTAAAGATTCGTATAAACTTTATAGGAATTCGATTGGACAAGATATTTCCTAATTCAACAGTGAAAAACAATGTGCTTGAAGTTATGAACGGTCAAGTGAAAGCAATTTTTTTCGTAATGGGTTTGTAAAATAAAAGGGGCATACCACACAGTATATTTTTTTTTAAGATTCAAAAATATTCTATATGTATTTTTATATTTGAATGTTACACGCAACGTTCTCGAGAAAATTTGAAAATGTTATTTTCATAAAGAAGTACCTTTTTCAAAGTGCGCATACTGCAATATTAAACGCAGATATGAAAATTCATACGGAAGATAAAATGTGGGCCTTTTCCTCAACTTTCGAACAAAGTATACTAAAATCCACTTGAATTATTTATTTAATAATATAAATTAAGTATTTGTAAAAACGTTTAGAAAAAAGGTAGTTTTTTATGAACATAAAATTAAAAAAAAAAATGTTCCCGAAAACTTTGCGTGTCATATTGAAATTAAAAAAGTGGTATCGAATTTATTTTGAGTATTAAACAAGGAAAGAAATATTTTACATGAAAACAAATATTATGTGGAATCCCACATAAACAGTGCTAAAATATTAGTTGTTTTATATTGCACATATCAGTTTATTGATGCTTTTTATTCCTAAAGACTGTTATAAACAATAATTTAAGAGAGTTTATGAAGAATAAGGAATTTTTTCAATGATAAGCTTAGGTTTTGCAACCGTCTTTGGGAAAATTATGATACTGTTTGGCCTGAATGATTTTCTTTAAAAGGTTAAAAGGTCTAGATGATTGTCTCTTAAAAATAGCCATATTTCAATACAAATTAATTAAAAAAAGTTTGCGTGTGATTTATAAACAATTTTCTAACATTTTTTTTAAACAAATGGTTGAGAACAAAATTTTTAAAAAACCAACTGGGACATAGAAAAACATCACCAAGATATTCGTGATCAAGTTTGTGATTTATACGGAAGTGTTATGGGCGATTGGACTAACCATTATTTTAAGAGACTATTGTTATAAATATCAAAAAACTGTTTAGAGAATTATTTTAATTAATTTAAATCGACTATTGTCTGGTTTCAACTGAAAAGTTGGAATAAGGATTACAAATAATTTTAAAAAACCTTACTTTCTGACAATATTTTAAGAGAAAATTGTTACAAAGAATAATAAGTTGTTACGAAAATGTAATTCAAAATCTTGTCATAAGTAGTATATAGTATTTTACATATTATAATCAAATTTTGTACAGAAAACCACAAAAAACAATGGTTAGTGCCAAAAAACTAGCTATAGCAAATTTTCCACTTATGGGAGTTTTAGGAACCTTGTAAAGCTGACCTGTGTGGTTTTACTTCAAAAAGTCTTTTTACAGTTATTCTGTGAATAATTGTGAAGAAAAATGTAGAGGGTAAACGTAATTAAACGTAATATTGACTACTTTGAGTGGCCTTGAAGGTATTTTATCTCCTCTGTCATGCGGTATACATACAATCTTAATTCTAATATTTCTTAAGATCTTTTGTCTTATGGCACGTTTAAAAAAAAGCAAACGGCCTTTAGTATTTAATAGCAGTGAATATGACTCAGATTACTACTTCACTGTTAAAGAAATCATTGAAGATAACATGAAGAACCTAATTGGGAATCTTCTCCTTGCAATCGAATTTTTCGTACGCTTTTGGGGTAAGTGATGAAAATTTATGATTGTTTATTTATAAAAAGCGTGATTTTTGTAATAAAATTTTTACTTCGAATCCGCGGGAGGAAATCAGTCAATAGTAAATAAATCGTGGAACTAGACCCTAAATTTGAAATTGTATGGGTAGCTTTCGTGAAAATCAAAATGGTGACATCCAGCATGGCGGCTAACTGCCATAAGTTCTATGCTATTCTCATCACTTTTACTGATATAAGACCTTTCATTAGATTTTCATGGCTATCAGGTTAATGTTTTAGTTCTTTGAAAGAGACTATCATTTAAAATTTCTGATTATAATCTACAAATATAAAAAAATGGTCGTTAATGCTAAACCTTATTCTTAGGAAGCTGTTTCCCTTCCTAATTATAATTTTTTATTTCAAGGACACTTCGAACAATTCTCTTTATTTATTAAGGTGGTCCTAATTACATGAGTAGAAAAACAACTCATCAAATGTATTTACCCGAAGTTCTGAACGTTTAAATGAACGAAGTATTTTTCCCAATTATATTTTATTCATAAATATTGTTTCAACTAAAATCGAAAATATGCATTGTAATTTTGTTTTAGTATATATATTCTTTAAAATAGATGTGAGCAAACATTTAAGTCCTTTTTATGGTTGACAAAGTCATCAGTAAACAGATTCGTTCATTTAAACTTTTAGAACTTCAAGCACTTAACGAATGAGATTTCGAATAGTATTGATTAATACTTATTTTTAATTTTTACGCCTTTAATACCCTTCGGTGGGCAAGAATAATGTTAAGGTAAATTGTCGATATTTTCGTATTTACATGATAAATAGAATTTTCAAGGAGTAAGAGGTTATGCCTAGGTTTTGCAACATACTTTACTTTGATTAATGAAAAAGCATTTATTTAGTTATGATCATGTTTTGAGTCATTTTTCTTTATTACACAGAAAAAACTCAAGTTTCCATTGGAACCCATTTTTGGTTTCAAAGTAGCTGCAACAAAAATGAACCTCACTTGCGGAAAAGGAAACCAAAACGATAAATGAGCTCTAAATGATACCACGCTTGGGGTTCGAAAGGATCTCAAATGTAATTGAGCTTATTCCTAAAGAACCTATTTTTCGCTTTGCTTATTCATAATAAATAATGATTATAAAATAAATTAACAGTAATTTTTTCAGCTTAAAATAAGATTTTGAAGTGACAGATAAAAATTCAATTCGACTTTAATAAAAAAGACGTTGTGAATTCCGAGTTCAGAGAAAGAAAGCATTTATTTAGCACAATAATTAATCTTGTCTCTGTCGAGTTTCTAATTTTTATTTTTTTTTATTCACAACCTTTTGACCTAAAATAAAATCAATGAACTTACAAAAAGTAAATTGAAGATTTTTTTTCTTCTGAAGCCAAAATGAAAAACGTTTTTTGGAATAAAATCCCAATATTTTTTCATCTGTCACTCAAAAATTCTATTTTAGCATTAACAAATTAATTTTGAAGCATTTCCCAATCATCATTTATTATAAATATAACATTTGAATATTTATATAATTTAAAATGCGCAACGCAAGCGTAGTTCAGAGTTCCCAAAATTGGGAGCACTGATTGATATGCAACGAAATTGTCGTCTTAAGTCATTGATCGATAAACTTATTCTGTATGCTCACATTTATAAATAAGTTTATGCTGCATATGCAGTATGATTTTTCACAACTTTGAAGATTAGGTTAAAAATGGGTTAGCTAAGTAATGAATTTTAACTTGCAATCAATAAAATCGCATTACATTTCCAATTATTAATTAATCAATCATTTTAAATCATGGTAATTTAAAGGTGGTGTAGACTTAAACCAATTTTGTATTAAAAATTATAAAATAAGTAAACCTTAACAAGTAAGAAGAAAAATGAATAAACATTAATATCGTTTGTGTTTGCTTTACCGACATATTATGTAAAGCACTAACTTACCAATTCGACTTTGCAAGCGGTTGGCTTGTGAATGGGCCTTTATGCTGTTGATGCTGTTCTTTTCAAGTGTGCTCTAAACGAACCCATTTGGGTCTCTACAGGTATCTATTGGAGCTCAAGTTCCAAATGACACCAACTTTCATTTAAGCCGCAACATGAGTGAACTCCTAGTTTTTTCTGTGTAGTTTATACCCTCAGGAATTATTATATTAGAAACTTTCAATTCTGCAATGCTCATATTATTGAAATGAAACAGCAGTAATATGAGGGACACTATGTCCCATGGCGTGGGGTACGCTGACCGAAATGCAAGACTAAAGAATTAATTAGATATCAAATAATGGTTAATTACGAAATGGTGTTAAGTGATGATATACGTAACCGGATAATGTGAGCTACACACCAAAAAATTGCACACATCAGATTATTTAACATAGCTAAATATTACAATATTTCACTATTTTATCATGAAATAAAGAAGATTACTTTTAAATACACATAAACTATAGGGTTATCGAAAAAAGGCTTTTTTTAAAGCGAAAACACTCCTCAATTTTTTAATTGAGCTTGATACCTAGAAAATTATCTTAACTATTTATTGTATTTTTTATATTCGTAACTACAAATGAATAAAAAATTATGGTGACTGTCATCATTCTATGAAAAATGTATGGATAAATCTTAGAATTTTTTACGATCAGTTCCTGGAATTTTCAGACTTGAACATAAAAAAAAATTTGTACGATTTAGTTTATATTTCATGTATGAATTCGCAACACGAAGTGCTTGAGCCGATAGAAACTGAAACAAATAACCGCACATAAAATTGTTAAATTTTGAGAAAAAGGTTGAAAATGCTTTGTCTTTTTAAAATGTTTAAAATACCTGCCTGACGAAATCGTCCTTTCTTTCGACACCCTTATAAAGTGTGCCGAAAAACAATCGTGCGAGTTGAAAAAAAATAAAAAGTAATTTGAAATTTGAAATGATTTAAAAGATTATTAAAATTTCTGATTTTTTAAGATTTTGAAAGAAAAAGTAAGAAGCTTTTTAAGAATTTAAAGATTTATATTTATTTGAAGTTTAAAACGTTTAAATGAACGACATATTTTACTGATGATTTTTTAACTATAAACAGTCCTACAATATTAATTTACTTATATTAAAAAAAATAGTTTACGAAAAAACCGATATTGTATCATTTTAAATTGTAGTTGGAATAATTTTGGTGTATTTAATAGAATTCAGAAAGAGTATTTCATTCAGGCATATATGATTTATAAAATATAATTTTTTTTAAGTTGCGAAGGCGAATGTAAAATATGTTTTTTTATTTTGTAACAGTAATTGTAAAAAAAATACTCCTAAGAATTTCAAAACATTTCAAAAGATTCGTTAAATTCTTAAAAAATAATCTGCAAAATTTTAAGGTAATGTTTTTAGCTTTGAAAACAATAAGGTTGCACAATTTTTGAAAATAAAACCAAAAATCCAAAGACCAAATTTGGGTTATATCCCTATTGTAATATCTATTTTTTCCTATGGTATCCCTATTGTAATTTGAAAAAATATTTTAAAATTTATAAAAAAGACAAGATTTTTCTTACAAGAATAAAAAGTAGGAAAGAATAATAAGGACGCAATCAACCAAATCACCTTCCTGCGCTTTTTATTTCTTTTTTTATCTTTAGCATGAACAACATTTGTAGAAAATAATCTCCAACGTTTTGGCACTCATACAGCATCCTTATCAAGGCAAAAAAAAATATATATACATTCGAGCAGGCAGGAACAGCAAAGAAACCACGATGCTCTCTACCTGACATCCAAGAATTATTGTATTAATGAATTAAGAATTTAGAATAATTAATCATTCATAATTAATAATAATTAATAACACCGGAACACAAAAAAGTGGTCTATCCGATAGACTACACTAGCATATCTATATGTTTTTGAGGTCGCTGAATTCGAATCCAGTGTCAAAATAATCAAGTTGGCTCAAATTTGATCGAAAAATGGAAAGAAGAGGTAAAATCGACGAAAATAGAGGTTTTTCGTGCATATTTTTGCAAAAAAATATATCTTCATCTTTGGTGGACTTATACAGCATATCCTTATGTTTTTGGAGTCACTGATTCTGAATCCGGGGTTCAAATAACCCAGTTGGCTCACATTTGATTGAAAACCGCAAAATTACACATAATATCCACGAAAACCTTTAAACCTTTACCTTCCTCGACTGGGATTGTCGTTCAGTGTAGATTCCCTTTGCGTCTCATGTTTCGGGGTTCTTAATTTGCGTTAGTTTCCTTGCATGGCAATAGTAGAATTTTTTGTGAATAAGTTTCATTTACTTTTAGCGTTACCCAGGAACAACGACGTGGACGTAGTGAATTCTGTTCCCTTTGGGCTGCTTTATTACCGTGAGTCCCCTTGCTATATACAGTGATCCCAAAAACATAAGGATATGCTGGATAAGTCCTCCGTGGATAAAGATACATTTTTGTTGTAAAAATATGCACGAAAAACCGTTGTTTTCGTTGATTTCATCTTTATTTTTGAATTTTTCAATCAAATATAAGCCAACTGGGTTATTTTGACACCAGATTCGGATTTAGCGACCCCAAAAATATATAAATATGTTGGTTAGGTCCACCGGGAGAGAAAATATATTTTTTTTGCAAAAATTTACCTGAAAAATCGCTGTTTTTGTCGATTTTACGTCTATTTTTTCGTTTTTCAGAAAAACACGAGCCAACTTAGTTATTTCGACACTGGATTCGAATTCAGTGACCCCAAAAACATATAGATATGCTACTGTAATCTATCGGACAGGCCACTTTTTTGTGTGCCGATGTAATTAAAGCTAAGAATCAATGTTGTTGTTCCTGCCTGCTCGAATTCTTTGATTTGATTTTTTTGCCTTCATAAGGGAGTGCCGAAGCGTCGGTGATTATTTTTCACAAATGTTTTTTTTTATTGTGATTTTATAATAATGAAAATAAAGACGGCGAAAGAAATGAAAAAAGAAGGAGGGGGATACAGTTGTTTGCCTTCTCATTTTTCTCTCCTTTTTTTTTATTTTTGTAAAAAAAAAGAAATTTTTTTGTCTTTTTACAAATTGTTGTAGGGACATTGTATAGTGGTTGTGCAAATTTGGTTTTTGGATTCTTTGTTTTATTTTCAGGAATTCCACACATTGATTTGATTATTGAAGGTTAAATGGGATTTTAAATTTGATTTCAATCTCATTTAAATTTCTTAAATTTTAAAATGACAAATATTAAAAAACTTTGAAAAATTTCCGATAATTAAAAAAACAGTTTTAAATATATTTCAAACTTCAAAAGATTATACAATATTGTATGGGATTTCATTAGATTATATGGAATTATACAAGATTACCGGAGATTACGGTTCACAGTGGGGTAAAGTGATATTTTTTGTGTCAAAATTCATTATCTTTTGACAGAAATGACATAGAGGCATAAATCCTATAGGACGTTGTAGATGAATCCTGCAGAATGTAGGTAAAATAGAGAGAATGTAAAAAGAAAAAGAAAAACTTTTTTAGACATACAAATCGATGACAAAGTTGACCGTTTTTAATTAAAATTTAGATTATCGACCACCATGAGCGCTTGAGTAATAATTTTCACGTGCTACCCTTTTTTTTAAATAGATGTTTGCATGCTGATTCCAAATTTGGCCTTAAAATTACTCTAGGACTTCAGAGTTTGGAAAACAAGAAATTCAAAATCCTATTCGAAACCTTTAAGGTTTAAATTATTTTTACGCAATTAAATTTTACCATTCATCGTATTTAAAGGTTTTTGAGGTCGCTAATTTCGAATCCGAAGTAAAAATGTAAAAATTCAAAATGGCGAATCCAATATGGCGGAAAAATATCCTAAAAAAGGCAAAATCTTGAATAATTATTACTCGGGGGGTTTTGGGGCTGGTGATTTTGAATTCGAAGTCAAAATGTCGATATTTAAAATGGCGAATCTAATATTCGTACAGATATCCTAAAATAAAGCCAAAATGTAGGTCCGTTAAGCTGGCCGGCCCACATTGCAAAAATAGACTAAAAACCTATAGGGAATTCAGAGCTCATTTAGGGCTAATTTAATGCCCCATTGCCAAATTTAATGCTTTAAATTTAAACAAAAAAAAAAACGCGTGGTTATACTAGGTTAACGTTAAGATAGCAGAACCACAGATAGGAAAAAATTAATTTCTTAGCTTTATAATTTAGGTCTCATTGAGGGCTCACTTAATGTCTTATTGTCAAATTGAATGCTCCGCAGTTTTTCTAAAAAGCCTGTGGTCATGCTAGCTTAACGTTAACCTAGCAGGACCACACAGAGAAAAAAACGACTCAGGCATTATTTCTTTCCACAATAATTTAGGGCTCATTTAGGGCTCACTTAATGCCCTATTGGCAAATTTGATGGTACGCATTTTTTTTTTAATCTGTGGTTATGCTATCTTAACGTTAAGCTAGCAGGATCGCACATAAAAAAATTACTTGGACAATATTTCTTTGCATTATAATTGAGGGCTCATTTAGGACTCAATTCATGCCCTACTGCCAAATTTAATGCTACGCATTTACAACAAAAAAACCGTGGTTCTGCTATCTTAACGTTAAACTAGCAGGACCACACAGAGAAAAAAACGACTTAAGCATTATTTCTTTCCACAATAATTTAGGGCTGATTTAGGGCTCTGGGAATATGATAATTAAAAATTTTAAACATCGTTTAAACAAATCTAGTAAAAATGAATGAAACAAATTTCTTCTTCTGCCTATGTCAAGGCTCACTTAGGGCTCCGTGAATATGATATTCGAATTGAACAAAAATTGTTTAAACAATTATTGATGAAACAAATTTACCACAAAAAAATTATTTTATTTTCGTTTTTCTAGTATAATTTCAGGCTCATTTAAGGTTCCTGAAATATCATCAACTGAAAGTCTTGAGATATTTCCTTTGCCTGTTTCTTCTTATATATGGTGTTGTGCTATCTTAACGTTATAAAAAATACGTGAAGAAAACCATAAAACCTATTTTTACCCCTCGCATAACGTAGGGTTCATTGAGGACTAATTTGGGCCCGCAGTCGTAAATTTTGGGCTCTAGTATTCTTTGTAAAAAATAGTGCTTGCAATAGCTTAACAATAAGTTGGTTCAAGATTTCTATAAAACGTAATGAACATGATTTTACAGAAAACTCACCTTATAATTTTAGAATAATTTAGGGCTCATTCTGGGCTCTAGGAATATGATAATCAAACAGTTAAAACTATTTTGAACAATTTTTGTTCAAACAAATTAACAAACAAAATTTCTTGCATAATTTCAGGCTCATTGAGGGCTCCTGTTGTATCATCGAACAAAAGTCGCGCGAAATTTCCTTTCCCCCTTATTTTACTGAAAACTTGAGAAAATTCAACTCATAGAATAATTTACGGCTCATTTAGGGTTCTGTGAATATGATAATTAAACATTAAAAAAAATTTTTAAACCATTTTTTTATCTATTTTTTATAAAAAATACTAGAGCTCAATTACGGCTTAATCACTTTTGTTTTCAATTTCTCAATTATGAACAAATTATATGTACCTGAAGCTCCGAAAGTTCAAATGAACTAAATATTTTCCCCTATTTCTATTTCCCTCATTAATATGGTTCTAATTGCAATATAAAATATGTATTATAAATCTTTTTCAACAATAAGTTATTTCCCAATATAAATGAACGAGCATTTAAGCACTTTTTCTGGTTTAAAAAATCATCGCAAAAAAATTTCGTTCATTGGAACGTTCGAAACTTCAAGCACATACAAATTGCAATATTTTCCTAATTTCAGAAATGTTAAAGATTTTCTACTTCAGGTTAATTAAGTTTCGTTCCTAAAAAAAGTAAAATAAAAACTGTTTCATTTTCACAATAATCTTCATTTTTGTGTACAGAAGTAAATTCTTCACCCTCGTACTACGGAGAGGGCTCATCACGGCCAGCGTCGCATAGCCATGATCCAGCTGAAAATATTATAATTATCAACTATAGAGACAGGGATATTGAGGTGGTTCGCAAGACATTCGGCGGTATTAGTCTACCGGTCAGATGTACCATTCTAGATCATCCAGATCACCCTCAACCTCGTGGTATTCCGACTATCAAGAATAAGGATAAAGAAAAATTTGCAACCCGTCCTCTTTTCGGTGATGATCACATAAAATATTGTGTGGTGTATGTAACAGAACAGGGAGAAGTTTTGGGGGTTAAGGTTCCACCAAGTGACCAGGCGGCGAGTCCTGACCGATATCACGGTAAACGAATATGGCATAAGATTTTTTGTTCACCTAGAACCTAAAAGGGCAGATTACCGGCCTCTAGGTACGGCCAACTGTTCAGTAAAATTTCAACAAAAATTCAAATTGGTTGAGTTAATAATTTATTTTTGAAGTGATACTTTCTGCTGACACGGTGTGAACTCTCAAAACTAGATGACACTTGTAGGGTAACGCTTTTAGGGTGACGCTTTCTCTTCTCTCCTTCGCTTCTCCCACTGACTGAATTTTTCAATCCCTCATCCTCTCTATTTTTCCTTCGCTTCTTCCTTCTTCATCTCGTTCTCTTTTTCTCCATTCATCGCTCCCACACTCTCACTGAGACTCTGACATTATTAGCAGTGTATAGCAGCATGCGCTCTTATTGAAAGTCACGGTCCGTACACGTGCGTGAATTGGTTTCAGAAATTTTAGAGTGATTTAAAAGAATGTTGCAGGGTTTCCAAGAATTTTAAGAGACTTTTAGAGAAATTTGGAAAATAAGTGAAACTAAATTTCAGGGGAATTGTACTGCTTCTAAAGATCCCTAGGGATTTTAGATATTTCCCGGGATATAAGTGGTTCCATTTATAGAGAATTGTATTTCACAAAATTCAATTTAATTCATTTTAAAGGCATTAAAATTAGTCCTTCTTGCTTTTTCTATTTCCAAAAGAAAGATTATAAGGTTTTTAAGGTATTATGTAGGATATAAAGAGATTAAGAAAAAGGTCATTTGATTAAAAAAATTTTCTATGATCTCTTCAGAGACATGGGAAATGTATTAAATTAAACTCTAAAGTATTCGCACCGATTTGATATATTTTGTGGCATTTTACAGGGTGGCCACTGGACCGGGAATCCGTAAAAACCAGGAATTTTCTGAGACCGGGAAAAACGGGGAAATGACAGTGAATTTATTTCTTGACCGGGCGTTTTACAAATTTTTGGAAGAAAAATCTGGCCAACTTCGATTTTAATATTTAAAAAAATAATTAGTCGAGTTGATATCTTTTTAAATCATTAAATCATTCAGTTTACAATGCGTAATTTGAAAATATTTAACTTTAAAAACTTTACATTTTAGAGTTTTATTTTTAAGCGTATATTTTTAATTTAAAATATTTTAAAGTACAATCTTAAAGACTTGAACAATTACAAATTAAAAGTGCTAAGTTAACATTTTCGGATAAAAAATCAGCTTTATTTTATCAACTGTGTAAAAGTCATAATATAAGGCTTTCATTAAATTAAAAATATTGTTTCAGTCTAAAATATCCAATTTTGAACACATTAAATTAAAAAAATGCAATTAAAAAGAGTAATTACTTAATATTTAGGAATATGTGACTGTTCGTTTACACAATTTCTTTGTAGAGAAAATTATTTTTAATTTTAAGAGATATTATATTTATAGGATCTGCAAGTATTATGATGGTTTTATAAGATATTACAAATTTTAAAGAATTTTAACGTATTTCTAGAGAACTTTGGGGAATATATTTAATATATTTATTGCACAAGGGTTTAAAATAATTTCTATAAGTTCTCAACTATCTTAAAGATAGTTTATCAAGTTTATAGATTAATTCTTTCAACATTATTCTATTATGTATTTCAATACTGATTAGTGAATATCTTATTAATCGTTTTCTATATAATGATTTTCTAATGAGGTTTCTATAATTACTAAAAAATAGTACAAAAATCATGATAGACCTAAAACCCTATACTTTTTTTGCTATAATAGTGTTCCGTAAGGGCCATACAATTTTATGCAATCTCTATGAAATTTGTAAAAATCTATTTGAAATCTATCAAATCCATGTTATCTTGATCTTGAGCAGCCTCATGCGATATATTTAATTTTGCGCATACGCAATCTTTTTCAATTCTTTGTAATTTTGCAATCTATTGCGATTTAAGCCTAAGTAGAATTTGTATTTAAACATGTTTTAAAAGCTTTCAAATATTGTTTTTTATCTTTTAAAAATTGCAAATATTTTTTTTCAAGGTGATCCAAGCCTTCTCAATCCTGACAAGTCAACATTTTATATCACTGTTTTCGGTTACGACTTCGAGGTGCAACATGTTCCTGAGAAGCCATTTCTACCATTGGCTGTAAAGCATTTCCCTAAAAATAAAGATTACTATGCTTACGACTTAAGATCTATCAATTCATTTCGCGTTGAACCCCTGCAGATCAATTTTAGTGGTATACGCTTTTTTGCGATATGCAGAACTGCAAACCCAAATTCTAATCGTGAACTGATTGTATGTGATGCAGCTTATCTTCATCTGAAGGATATTCCTCCGCTGATTCAAAACCTGCTCCCTGAAAATCTGCACAAAGAGTTGCGCGCTTTCTGGCAGGCTCGTCACGTAGTTTAGAAATGCAAATAAATGTAAATTCTGTGCCATTTTTGGGATATGAATTCCTAAATAAAATCATAATAAATATATTATTAGTCTTAATATCTTACAGAGTAATGTTAAGGTTGTTTTTGGAAATTCCACTTTTTTCCCTATTCTCGAAAAATTTCCTTTTTTCTTGTTGCTCCTAAATATAAAATATTTTTAAATATAATTTATTGTTCGTTTTGAATCCAAAAAAACTCTTGTATTAAAATAAATTAAAATACACTGAGATCCCGCTTTACCGAATCTAGAGATACCAGATAAGTTTGTCCTAGGGCGAGAGAGAGGCTCTTGCAAGGTCAGTGGAGTTGCGTAGTTCACGGTTCGACACTTTAAGAAGCAACAAGTAAGAAGAAGAGGAGCGAAGTGTATGCTACCATAAGCAATGAAAGCTTTCTTTTTAACTTACAAAATTGTCTATTAATATAAATTTAACTTTTAAAATTTAACTAATTTGAAACTAAACTATTCATGTTTGAATTAAAACTTTAATGGTAAGTTTGAATTTTTACGTTGAAGAATAATAAAATATGTTGCTTCAAAAATATTATGACAGGTTGTACAAAACTTTTGGAGTCTCATTGTAAACTAATTATTATTGATAATTAATATTTGCTTTGTTGAATGTACGTAATGTGAAACCACAACTCACAGAAAAATTAAATGACTCGCTTAAAGTAAGAAGAAAATATTACAAGAAGTAAGTTGTCCAATGTTAAGAGTTATCTTTTCTCCCCGAACCTATATTTACTTCTCATACGTTTTTTCGTATAATTATTAACTGCTTTTCTTAAGTTATTTACAATTCTGTAGTTGTCTTAAATCTCTAAAATTTGAAATATGTCATTATTTGTGAGGATTAAGAGATTGGATATTATTATATAAATATACCAAACTCTCGATATCAGTCATTCCGTTTTCGGCCTTACGAGAGTTTGGTGTACGTCATCCGAATACTTTGTTGAAAGTAAATTTTTGGAAATAAAACTTTAACTATTTCAATAGAAAATCAAACTAATTTGCTCAAAATCAATTATTTTGGTAGTTCGGAATTAGATTTTTAACAGAAAATTGAAACATTCTATTTTGGGATGCAGATATTATTTTTTCTTAAAATTCAGCTATTAGGTTGAAAATTTATATCTGTTATTCAGAAATTCAACTGTTTATTTCAACATTTATGAACTTTTTGAAAAATTCGCCTTCGTCTATTTTTGGTTCAAAATTGAGCTTTTCTTGTTCTAAACTCCAGTTAAATATTTATAATTTCAGTTCTAAAATCCTCTTTTAGGTTTTAATTAAAATTATTTAGTTGAAATTTAATCTCATTTGTTGAAATTTAATTGTTTTTAGTTAAAGATTCATAACCTTAATTAACAATTCATTCCTATGGTTGAAATATGAGCTTTTTAATAGAAATTTTTGTTTTGTTTTGGCGTAAGTGAATTTTTGTTGTCAAATATTTAACTTTTTTGTTTAAAATTTGTTTATTGTTTGGTCTAAAATTATTTTGTTTTTAAATTGAAAATGTAAGTATTATTGCAGTTTAATGTTTCATAATTTTAGATAAAAATTCTTTATCTTCTTCTTCATTTCCTTGGTTGAACAGTCATTGTGTGACTAAAAGTTTAATTATTTAATTTTTGTTCGAAAAATCGTCTTTAGTTAGTCAAAAATTCATTGTTTTTGGAATAAATTAATCTCTTTGGTTTAAAATGAAACTATTCCAGTTGAAGATTTAACATTTTAGTTAAAAATTCATTAGTTATGTTGAAAATTGGTATTTTTTTAGTGCAAAACATTACAATTTGTTTCAAAATTTACCGAGAAAAATCGAGAATTGACCGAGAATTTGAAATTGTCCGCCTAATCACCACCCTGTATGTCAAATCTCCCCCCCCCCCCTAGTAGTTATAATTTTTAAATACTTAGCGACAAACTTTTTCTATAATGATAATTTTACAAAAGTTATGATAAAACTGCTTGTTTGCGAACTTTTGACAAATTGTTTGCCTTGATTAAGCATCAGCTGAAATAAGTATGAATTTAAATGCATGATGAAGGCTATTTTAATTACATAGGTTTTTTACTTTAACAAAAGATACTTTGAGGCCTCTCTAAATCAGAATTGGTAAAATTTAACTAATTTCTATTGAAATTTTACAGATTTTATTAGGGAATGGTGGTTCACTAAAAATGATTAAAAAATTACTAATTGGATTAGTCGTCACATAATCCCGTGTGAAAAAATGTTCTGGCGCTGGTCTGGCCCTGACCGTCAGGTTTCCAGCCCTGGCGCTGACCAGATGATCTGGCCTGGGCCTAGCCAAAAGTGTAACGTTTTTTCTGGCTAGTCCCGGACCAGACCGTCTGGTTAGTCGCTAGACATGGGTTGGTCAGCCGCTAGTTATGAGCTGGTCAGCCGCGAGTTATTGGCTCGTCAATCACTAGGTAATAGCTGATCGATTAATGTTTTATTGTTGAGTATCATATAGTCCATGTTTAGAGGATACGCTTTGAGGATAAGCTCAAAAAGCAAAGCATGATTTCCTAAAAAAAAATATACAATATACATGTTTGATATAATCAGTGAAGATTAAAATTTTACGTCAAAAATATACTGGCATTAAAAAAATCAATGAATTCAATTATCGTTTCTAATACTTATTCTTTTATAATAGATCAAAAGTAGGTTTGTATTTACTATTTATTTAATAACTTAATAAAGATTTGGTACATTTTATGCCTCCGATTTTACAGCTAACTTTTGGCTGGACTAATATATTATTAGGAAAATAATAAGAAATTTTAACAGTTTGTGACACTTGATCGACAAAAATTAGCATTGTTTCCGAGAGGTCGGAGCCAAGCAATGTCAGAATACTTCAAGTTGTGATGTCAACTGGCAAGATGTCTGCACGCCGAGGGCCAAATAATGAATTACAATTGCTTGTGAAAACTTGATTGTTTTAATGACTTGGATACCAAAATTTCACTATAAACTTTTTTAGTTTAAAAAATTTCATGATAGGCTCTATAACTTTTTGTAATGTGAGAAAAAATTTACGATATTGAACTTGGATTTTTTTTGGCTCGCTGAGCAGCGCCAGGCCTGGACCAGACCAGACTGTCAAGATGATAAAAAAGAAAGTCGTGTTTTCATAGTTTGGAATTCTAATTTTCCATCATTTTAGACACCCTGTAATATTTGTGAAGTATGTCCAAAAAATTTGCTGATGGAACTTATGATTTTTTCGTTCTTGACTAGCTCACCAGTGCCAAACCTGGGCCAGAACAGACCTTCCAGACTAGGCGGTCTAGATAAAGTCAAACCTGAGGCAGGCTGGTGTCATACCTGAGCCAGATCAGTTCTTCCAGACTAGACAGTCTAGATAAATCCAGACCTGGGCCAGACCTGTAACCAAACTGCCCGCACATTTTTCCACACGTAATAAAAAGAGAAGATCAATTAATTACCTGACAAATAAATTTACTTATAACTTTAAATAATAATTAAAAGAGGTTATTAAAATGCATAACGTGAAAAGTGAAAAAGTGTAATAAAACGACGTTATAGTGTGATGTTCTTGACTATATAAGGACAATAAGAAGGTCATATTCTAAATATATCTTATTGTCTTCGATCAAAGTTAAGATAATTCCAAATTTTTTACGGTTTGGATAACACAGGCCGACAAAATTTGACAAAGGTCCGGAACCAGAGACCAGACCTAGTATACCCGAAGGTTTTTGCTGCGCTGAATCCGAATCCGACCTC
>NC_046666.1:52555573-52558671 GCF_010883055.1 Belonocnema kinseyi
GGGGTGGCTGGGGGGTGGAGGGTAGTCCGTTTAGCGTGCAATCGACTCGAGATACTTATAAGATACTACCATGATTTTTTCAGATTTTTTGGTCCAAAAATATATTAGGCCAAAAACCGGCCTTACCGACACTCCCCCTTTACAAATCAAAATATTTTACAAGGAATAAAAAAATATAATAAAATTAGAAAAGTAAATTTGTTTCCAGCATTTTTCAAAGGAAAATTTTTGTGATTAGTTTTTCTAAAAGATCTGAAAGAAAATTCAATTTTTGTAGAAAACAGAATAAAAAGGAAATCTTAAAAAACTCCAGAAGTTAGGAAATCTTAAAATAAAAATCTTCACCAAGAGATAACAAAAAAGTGTAAAATAAAGTCAAGAAAATAAATACGGACTGAATACTGTGAAGGAATTCTTCATAAGATTAACCCCTTTTCCATATTTTTAAAAATGAATATAAATAAGATAAACATAAAATAAAAATAAGAGAAGAAACCAGATCAAATAAATAAATAGAAATTATTAAAGAAAAGGGAAATTATAAAAAATTCAATCATTTATGAAGTTTAGCAGTTCAAGAATCTAAAATATGAAAGAAAAGAAAATCATTTTTATGAATAAAATAAAAACAGAAATCCTCAAAAGCAAAATAAAATCAAGAAAAAAAACAGACTGCATACTGTAAAGGAATTCTTCAAAATATTAAACCCTTTTTCACCTTTTTAAAAATAAAAAAAATAAGATAAATATAAAATAAAAATAAAAGAAGAAACCAAATCAAATAAATAAATAAAAATTGTTAAAAAAAGTAAAACTAAAACTAGAAAAAATAAAATCAGAATAAGTTTTATTATATATATATACGGTTTTGAATCCTCTAGAATCAAACCGAAGGACCTATGACAAAGCCACCGAAAGCGTCCTCGGGTTGCGGATAGAGGGTCCCTGTACCAAGGATTTCTGCTGAATATGGTTACAAAAATAAATAGGCAGTCGCGGACAATTGTCCAGGGGTGGTCCCGAAGGAATTAACCACCAAGCGGAGGTGTGAAAACCGTGCCGAAAACTGAATGACACCTGGGTGAGGTGTCTAGAACAGTGAGTCTGGGATACCGGGCGACCTCTCAGAGTACGCAGCCTTATCCTTGCATGCGGGGCTCTACAAGGATGGACGAATTCCTTTCCCTAGTTTCTCGTGGGAACAGCAATGACAACACCAAACATAGTTGTAGTAAGTGCAGTTCAAAACAACAGAACGCACAGGGCTCCCGAAAATGGGTCGGCCAACAATGCCAACCAATCTAGAGCTGGGGGAGCCAATGAAAATGGATTCAATGCGATGGATCGGCGGGATCTCGCAACCTTTGGGTGGACTGTGCGACTGAATCATGACTTGCTAGAGTGCTACGATGCGAGTGTGGCCACTGAACGGGGTTACATGGCACGGCTGCATGCTCTGTAGTGCGAGAAACACCCGGAGCTATCGCACTTTTCGCAGCAACGTCTGCGAAACCATGCTGAACTACTCCGTAAAAGGGGCTATGTAAGCAAAACGCCTACTCTATCACAACTAGAACAAGCCGGCAACAGAGAAAGAGAGGCGACACTAAGACCAACTGCGGGCAGACATCCAATAGATGAAGAGCGATGCTTTACGACCCGGAGAACCATCAACACCAAGGTTTCTCTCAAGCCTAAAGATCTGGCTGAAATGGATGACGAGCTTCGTGGAAATTTTTCCGGAGAAACCGAGTTATATGTTGCCCTCATAACACCTGATAAAGAAGGCCCACCCATCACTACCGAGGAGGTGAAAAAAGTATTAAGAGTGATGAAGAACTATTCCGCACCGGGACCAGATTGTATCAAAACCTTCTGGTGGAAGAAGTTTTCTTCAACCTATTAGCATTTGGCTCGTATTTTCACCTCATATTTGAAGTCGGAAGAGCCGATTCCAGAGTGGTTGGTGGAAGGGCGCACAATACTTCTGCCGAAAATAGGCAACTTAACTGACCCGAAGAATTACAGGCCAATAACTTGTCTGAACACGCTTTATAAGATATTCACAGCTATCCTAAATGATAGGATTGTTCGGGCAATTGAACCTGTGTGGAAAGAAATGTATGTATAACGAGGCTCAAAGAAAGGGGTAGCTGGATGTCGGGAGAACCTGCTCATCGATAGAAGTGTCTGCAAAGATGCAGCATTCTACCAACGTGACCTATCGATGGCCTGGATTGATTATCGGAAAGCTTTCGATTCGACATCCCATAGACTTATCATCTCTCTTTTGGAAATCTTAAAGGTTCATCCGAAAATAGTTGGGTGCATAGAGAGATTGATGCCGCTTTGGAAAACCAGATTTACTATCTCATCTGGAAAAAATCTTGTGACAACTAACAATGTTACCTTTCAGAGAGGTGTCTTTCAGGGCGACACCATGAGCCCACTCCTCTTTTGCCTTACATTATTGCCACTATATCTCTAGCACTTGGCCATTCCGACTGGTACTTGTGCGGCAAACATGCAGATCGAAAGTACAAGGTCACTCATGTATTTTACGTGGACGATCTTAAGAGCTATGCTAAAAACAGAGAGCAGCTGCATCTAGCTCTGGGGATTGTCGAACGATATACTAAGGAAATTGGAATGGGATTTGGGTAAGACAAATGCCCCAAGGTTTATTTGAAGCGAGGAAAACTTAATGGAATCCCTGAAGATCCTGAGCTCGTTGATAGGAGCGCACATGCGACACCTTTGCGCTGGAGAGACTTATGCATACCTGGGCGTGCCACAGAGCCGCATTCAGGATGTGAAATCTATAAAGGATACTCTCCGAAGCAGATGCAAACGTCTCATCCGACAGATTTGGTCTTCCGAGCTGTCGGCGAGGAACAAAGTATCTGCAACGAATATGCTTGCCGTCCCGGTACTACTCTATTCATTTGGAGTAGTTCGATGGACGCAGAACGAGCTCAGGTCTGTTGATATCTGGGCAAGAAATTTTATGCACATGAACAAAAGCATGCATCTTAAGTCTTCCGTTCCGCGACTGTACATCTCACGCCGTCAAGGGGGTCGCGGAATATTGAGTCTTG